>NC_091748.1:40214206-40319206 GCF_043380555.1 Nothobranchius furzeri | reverse complement strand
AGTTACCCCATCAGTGAAAGGGTTAAACAGTTAAAAGAGTTCAATTTGTGACAAATCATTATGTCCAACCGGCTTCAGCAGCTTAACAATGGCATCTCTAACGAGAGGTACACAAAGCCCAACAGAAAGAAGGTTCATGAATTAGGTTTTTTCTTTCATGAATGAAAATGTGACATTTTGGGTGGTTTCTTTACATTGTGGAGCTGAACAATAGCTTGGTTATCAAATGTGCCAGTTCTTGGAATCCAATTGCTTATTCTGGATCTTCATTTAGTAAATCAGATATTCTGGTTAAGCTTTAACTTTAATGTATCTAAGCAAAGTACATTTACTTTCACTCAATAATATGAATATTTGGAAAGTCAAGGGATAACACAAGGTGTGTTTTTGTTCCTTGGGAAATCATCACTGACTGAATGCTCTTGTGTTGAGATGCGGCTGTAGCGCATGCAGAGACAAGAATCCAGCTGCTGACTGAGATGCTCCTCCTCAGACCCATGAACACATCTCTATAAAAGCTCATCAAATGTGTCAAACATCTTCAAATTACTGAACAGAATCGATTTAAAACTGCATGTGTACAGTTACCACAGCCCTAAAATGGCACATCTATTTAAACAAGCAACACTTTTCATCAGAAAGCTTTGGTTAAATGCATGACTAGATGAACAAAGCAACAGGTTTAATTCCTATTAAATGTGCTTGACTTACAATCAACCCCACAACTATTTTCCGTTTTAATTCACTCAAAAGGATAATAAAGCATAATTCATTTGCTCTGGCACAAATGGACTTAATGAAGGCATTAAACTTCATGGCGTGCCTTGTTGCATCACATGACAGCTAATCCTGAACACACCACTTGGAGATGTGTCAGTCATCCAGTGGTGATATTATTATACCTGAACCTCTCGGGCCTCTGATGGCCACACTGCAACAGTCTAGCTATTGGTCAGATCAAATGAAAATAAAGGGCTGGAAAGCCCTTACATGTCCACCTGAGCTGCCCTGAAATTCCCAAACCTCTGTTGGCACAGAGGGCGCAAACGGAGCAGGGAGGTCAACGAGAACCTAATTTCCAACAGATCTTCTTGTAGGAAAGTCTTTTCAGTGGAACTTCTCACAGATTAGCATATTATTTGATGATGCTTTGAAAGTTTCAGCCTGCAAAACAAAGCGCACCAAACCATCAGTAATGTCCTAAGTGCTCTGGTGCGTATACAACGCACGCACGAGACACCAAATTTCGTAAGATAAATTAAACAACCCTTCTAAACACCCACAGCTTATTTGCATATTTCCCAGAAATCAAAAGCCACATTTTTCCATACTGACTGTTAGGCACGGGTGGTGGTAGGGATATGTTAATATGAAACTCTTCCCTGAGGTCAATTTGAATCCCAAAACTGGTGCACAGAAGTGTTTATTTTGTTTCCTGAATGGTTCCCTCTTTACCGATGAGCACGTAAATTATTTAAACATCTCTCACATCTAAAGACTCAATTCAGAGTATCTACTTCCCTCATTGGGTTTCTGACTTCGGGTTGTCTGAACTGCTAGATCTGACTGATAAAGTTCCCAGAACAACGACCAGTGTCACGAGAGTGAAGCTAAACAAAAAACCCGCAATAATAAAATATTTTATTCCATGCGCATCCAGGTGCAGAACATGCCTCTTCAAAAACACGCAGACGTTTCCAAAATGCGTGCGTAAAACTCACGCATCAAGTGCAAAAGGCTTGGTCTCCTTACCTGAGTGAAAGGTAAGCTGTAAAAACACAAGCAGCAGCAGCCAGAGGTATTCCATAGTTAGTATTCCATGAGTCTGGCTGAGAAGGAAAGCCAGGGACTTTTCAGTTAAAGTAGCTCGACTCGACTCGCCGAGCGCGCCGGTGTTGTAGGAGCCTGACCGCGGGGACTCTGAGAGAGGCGCGCGCTCACAGAGAGGCTTTAAAGGCACAGATGCTCAGCAGCAGCAGCATGCTGTTGTCCTGCAGCGCGCCAGAGAGCACGGAACGGTCCGACCAGGTAGCTCTGTCTGGAGAATGAGGGGCGACAACATGTTTATAGGAAGTGGTGGAGCCTATTTACTCACCCTGAGCTCCGCGCGCGGGAGGGAGGTGTCAGTGACCAGCGGCTCTATAAAACCGAGACGGACGGAGCAGCCGACACATCAGGGGGCACGCACCGTTGGTCCGCTTCACGTTTGATACATCCTGAATAAACCATTGTTATTACTACTCAGGTAAACTCACCTGTTCGACTGGACCCCAGTAACACTTTATTATACAAACATAAATGGTGTACTTCTACATGCGCTTTTTACTATTTACTTCATCCAATTATTTATTTTTTTCAAACAAACCGTTAGTTAATAATGAACATGTGGTTATAAATGATTAAACAAATGATAAAGACTGACTTATTTAGAAAACACACGGCTGGTTGATGAACTACTAATGGTCAGTTAACGACAAATGGTTAGTGAGTAGTAAAATAGTTAATCAGATACTAATTTATATAATAATGATGAAATTCAGAAGGGAATAGAAGTTGGCATACTGATGCAGATGTTTATTTAAAGCTGCTATAGTAAAACAAATTAGCTTAATGTTTTTTTCATGCCTCTAACAAAAATATATAGAGGAGATAAAATCCCAGAAATTGTTAAATTCAATTCAAGCTTATTTATACACCGCCAAATCACAACAAGCGTGTCTGAAGGAACTTCACAAAGTAAACATTCCAGCAGTGCTGCTGCTGAGAAGGATACAATTATGAAATCCTGCAGCATTATCACTTGTACCGCTTCGTTTTCACACAGAACAAGACCCCCCCCCCCACCCCCCACCCCACCCCACCCCACACACACACACACACACACACACACAGCCTGAAGTGCAGAATACGAAATGCAGAAAATCAGCAGGGGGACATATTGAGACAGAACGTCATGCTTCTGTGACAGTGTGTGTTCTGTCACTGTGACCCGGTTAATCATGCGCCCTGGCTACTTGGACAAGAAAGATTTTTGTTTGGCTGACTGGTTAGCGTGTGTGACTTTCACTCGGGAGTCTGGGGATCGAATCCTGATTGGATCTTTTTTTTTATATCCGCCACAGATCTCTCCGAAGAACTCAGCATTGACGGCTTCAGCAACGCTGTGCCACTCCGTGGATTTTCTCTTATTTGTTTTGCAAAAGCACTTCCTGTCATTTCTCCACCTCACCCACCAACACATTCTCACACCCTAAGCGTCGGAAACAAACGCTTGGTCAGCCACCCTCCACGTCAGACCCCTGACGCCAAAAGTGCCCTTTTTCGTTACTTATGTGCGAAAAGGATTTTTTTCCCTTATTTGACTGCAGATCCCAATGCAGCGTAAAACTGACGTGATTAGATATCTGCTGATGCGGCACCGAACCACCTCGTTTAACCGCACCTAAACCTTAACGTTTCACTATTTATAACCTTCCCCTCTCCCTCATCCTAACCTTAACCCTCTTGCTACCTAAAACGTTACTCTCACTGTGATCAAGCGTTTGTTTCCCCTGCATTCTGACTCTGACAGTCAGAGTCTGACTGTCAATTTTCGTATTTGCTGCCCAAGGGGAACGTTAGAACATACCATCTGGCGAGGGGGAGGTTACACATACCCTCTACTTTTAACCTCCACCTTGGTAGTTGAAACCTCCCCCTCGTGTTGGCTCGGTCCAAACTCGACCAATCACGAGGCGGCTCCCGCCGTTCGCGATGGTTAAGGTTAGGATAGGGGTGAGGGGAAGTTTAAACAAGAGGATGAGGTTAAGGTGAGGTACAATGAGCTTGTTTGGTGCCCTGGCTGCGGACATCCCATCGCGTCAGTGTAACGCTGCATTGGGATCTGCAGTCAAATAAGGGAAAACCCCCTTTTCGCACATAAGTAACGAAAAAGGGCACTTTTGGCGTCAGGGGTCTGACGTGGAGGGTGGCTGACCAAGCGTTTGTTTTTGACGCGCTGGGAGTGAGAATGTGTTGCTATGCATGAGGTCCACAAGGCACTTTGCAATGACCATTTATGGCAGAAAGTGGGCGTGGTGAGGGTGGGATGTGACTAAAAAGCAGCTCAGAACCTTTCTAGATAGTTTCTGATTTATGAAGCGGAGATTGCGTGCAGCTGTGCGTCCTCCATGTTTGATAGATCACAAACCTACTTGGCGTAAGTACATATTTTTTTTGCTGAGCTTAAGTACGGTTTTAGTAAGGATTCTACGCCATGTTGGATAGACGAGACTCCTGTTCATTAAGCCAGTCAGTAGCAATGTTGAGTCTGAAAACAAATCTTTCATTGTCAAACAGGTTTTTCCTGGGATCTTCTTCTTCTATAGGAAGAAGTCAATCCTTATTATATCCTACCTACATTTGACTCATCCAGGACACACCCATATAGATATTCATACATACGATGTTGTCCATGTCACATAAACACACAAAAATCATTCTCAGTACAGAAACCCCACCATCCACCAACCCCACCAGATCTCTGCTCTGCTTTATCCATGAACTTATATATATATATATATATATATATATATATATATATATATATATATGTATATATATATATATATATATATATATATATATATATATATATATATATATATATATATATATATATATATATATATATATATATATATACAGGTGCTGGCCAGTAAATTAGAATATCATCAAAAGGTTGAAAATATTTCAGTAATTCCATTCAAAACGTGAAACT
Organism: Nothobranchius furzeri; assembly: GCF_043380555.1. NCBI lineage: Eukaryota > Metazoa > Chordata > Actinopteri > Cyprinodontiformes > Nothobranchiidae > Nothobranchius > Nothobranchius furzeri. The sequence goes on along the minus strand of NC_091748.1, from coordinate 40,314,447 downwards.
TGTACATTATATTTATGCAATGCACACAGACCAATGTATTTCCAATGTTCATTACATTTAAATTTGATATTCATAAGTGACAACTAATGAAAACTCCAAATTTGGTATCTCAAAAAATTAGAATATTCTGAAAAGGCTGAATATAGAAGACACCTGCTGCCACTCTAATCAGCTGATTTACTCAAAACACCTGCAAAGGCCTTTAAAAGGTCCCTCAGTCTTGTTTTGAAGGCACCACAATCATGGGGAAGACTTCTGACTTAACAGCTGTCCAAAAGACAATCATTGACACCTTGCACAAGGAGGGCAAGACACAAAAGGTGATTGCTAAAGAAGCTGGCTGTTCGCAGAGCTCTGTGTCCAAGCACATTAACAGACAGGCGAAGGGACGGAAAAAATGTGGTAGAAAAAAGTGTACAAGCTCTAGGGATAACCGCACCCTGCAGAGAATTGTGACGACAAACCCATTCAAAAATGTGGGGGAGATCCACAAAGAGTGGACTGCAGCTGGAGTCAGCGCTTCAAGAACCACCACGAGGAGACTCATGAAAGACATGGGATTCAGGTGTCGCATTCCGTGTGTCAAGCCACTCTTGAACATGAAACAGCGCAAGAAGCGTCTCGCCTGGGCCAAGGACAAAAAGGACTGGACTGATGCTGAGTGGTCCAAAGTTATGTTTTCTGATGAAAGCAAGTTCTGCATTTCCTTTGGAAATCAAGGACCCAGAGTCTGGAGGAAGAGCGGAGAAGCACAGAATCCACGTTGCATGAGGTCCAGTGTAAAGTTTCCACCGTCAGTGATGGTGTGGGGTGCCATGTCATCTGCCGGTGTTGGCCCACTCTGTTTCCTGAGGTCCAGGGTCAATGCAGCCGTCTACCAGGAAGTTTTAGAGCACTTCATGCTTCCTGCTGCTGACCAACTTTATGGGGATGCAGACTTCACCTTTCAACAGGACTTGGCACCTGCACACAGTGCCAAAACCACCAGCACCTGGTTCAAGGACCATGGTATCCCTGTCCTTGATTGGCCAGCAAACTCGCCTGACCTTAACCCCATAGAAAATCTATGGGGTATTGTGAAGCGGAGGATGCAATACGCTAGACCCAACAATGCAGAGGAGCTGAAGACGACTATCAGAGCAACCTGGGCTCTCATAACACCTGAGCAGTGCCACAGACTGATCGAGTCCATGCCACGCCGCATTACTGCAGTTATTGAGGCAAAAGGAGCCCCGACTAAGTATTGAGTGCTATACATGCACATTCTTTTCATGTTCATTCTTTTCAGTTGGCCAACATTAGAGAAACAAACATTTTTTCATTGGCCTTTAGAATATTCTAATTTTCTGAGATACCAGATTTGATGTTTTCATTGGTTGTCACCTATAAATATCAAAATTAAACGTAATAAACATCGGAAATACATTGGTCTGTGTGCATTGCATGAATATAATGTACAAGTTTCACGTTTTGAATGGAATTACTGAAATATTTTCATCCTTTTGATGATATTCTAATTTACTGGCCAGCACCTGTATATATATATATATATATATATATATATATATATATATATATATATATATATATATATATATATATATATATATATATATATACCTTTTTAGTTAGTTTAGTCCATACAGTCCTCATCCATACTGTTCCACAAGTTGACTCCACAGACCGCGATGCATACTGGCTTCATAGTAGCTTTATATTTACTAAAATGTAGCTCTCCTCCTTTTGTAAGCCCCCATTCTATGGTGATTTGCTATGAACTAATGTTGATTAATAAAACAAATAATAGCTAAGGAAGAGTTATTGAGGCCTCATTAGGGACCTCTGCTGCCCCACTAGTGTGATTGTTTCGAACTGATGGATGAAAGCCTAAATGTCATCACGATAATAAGAGAAGTCCTTTTTCATTTATGATCCTCAAGACAAACATTTGAGGTGATATTAAGAAAGACTTTTGTGAATCAAGGTTACCCTTTAACGCTCTCAGGCTCAAAATAAGTTTTGATAAAAGGACGAACAACTAAGTCCTTCAGGGGTACTTCTGAGTTAAAAATGCTCATGAAACACGTGTGTGGAGTAACCAGGTGGGTAGGTTTTAATGGTGCAAATCTGCAACGCCTGCCTCCAGAGGGTTAAACACTTATTGATCTAATTGGCCAAATTTTTGTGATGTTCACAACAAACAAACATAAACAGCTGCATTCTCGTTCAGTCTGCATCAGAGTGTCTGAGGTGTCAGATGTCTCTATCTTGACTCAAAATTACCCCGACCGCATGATCAGACATTTAAACAAGCTGCAGAGGGGCCAGAACCACTGTTCTAATTACATTTTAAGTATTTAAAGCTTGGTTTATAAGCTGAATTCCACTTTAGCTAATCTTTCAAAAAGATGTGAGCAGTTTGCTGACAATCACCCACAAAAACTGCGAAATTGTTACAGTTTTTTTTTCGATTGCTAAAACGCGTTTTTCAAAACTGCGTTTCTTTCAAAACTGCACACACAAAACCCCAAACGTAACACACAAAATCCTAAACCGTGGCTTCCCTTTGCAACAAAACCCTGCCATCACATATCGTAACAGGTTCCCAAAATGGAACACGTGCTTTCATTTGGTAAACACAGCCACATTTTCACATGACACACACACACCACTCATTGCTTGAACACAAGTAGCCTTTGGGTGAACACTACCAAGCATGGAGAGAACACTGAAGAGCTAAACTGAAAACACAATTGTCGAAAGGGAACACTGAATGTATGACAGGGCCCACTTTTCTCTGAGACAAACATTAGACATCACACACATTTTGAGACAAAACATTTTATTTTTAACCCCCCCCCCAAGCATAACCATGGGGCATCATGCCTCCTGTCTCTGTCTGGCTAGAGTGCCTCATCAACATCACAGGCGATGTCTTCCTGGTCCTAACAGCGCTGCGAGTACCGCCTCGAGTGCCTCATGAAGCCCTGACGGGCCTCAAAGCCACATCTCTACAAGCCTCCTCCATGGCTTGAAGCAGTGGGACCTGGCTCTGGGGATTCCTTTCGTACACCTTCCACCTCCAGGCTGAGAAAAACTCCTCAGTGGGATTGAGGAAGGGGGTGGTCCTGAAACCACTCATACACCTGGGCAGCCTTGTGGAAACGTACTTTTATGCTGCAGTCCCTGATTGCAAACTGCTCGCCAGACCCGAAAGTTTAGAGGTTTGAATATTTGTGTGTTGTTGATTGAAGCTTTGAGAATTTATGTGGAAAGTGTGTGTAAACCTGAAAATTGTGTGTTGTGTTTTGACAGCAAGGTCATGTGAAACTGACATCAGAGTGTAAAGGAGGAAAATCAGAGTTCTGATATGATCAGGAAATCTTAAGTAGTGATAAACTGAGTCAAGCGATTGGGAACAGAAGTAGAGGTTGTGAAAATTGTGCCTCATTTTTGCTTTTTGAGTTTTAGCAATCGAAAAAAACTATGATATCAATTATAAATATACATCTTACACTGGCAGGAAAACGTTAGTCTCCGTGTTTATTTATGATGACATTTTAAACCCCATTGCACTTTAAAGGGCTCTGAATATTTTCTTAGTTGTGTTTCTGATTTTCTTTCATCTTGGGGCAGAAGCATCTGTGGCACCGAGTGGTGAACTGAAGAACCTCCAGACAACACGTCGGTGCTTAACCAACAGAACCACTTGGGTGAGCAGCTGCAGTTTAGCTGCAAATCTGTTTGTGGATTAAAAAAGAGGGATTTCCGGTTTAAAACAAAAACACTTTTCAGTCTGTTCTTTTTCTTTAACCGGTATTTAAAAACTCGTCCATCCTTCTGTAACTCCTAAATCCTTTCCTTGTTACTCTGATACGTCTGATCTTAGCTCACTTGTCTCATATAGATATATCCCCCATCACATGAAGCATTGTCTATGGAGAAAATCTATAATAATCTATAAATTACCTGGATTTTCAGCTTTACTTTTGGTAGCTAACAATATAATCAGTTTTGTATTTTGTGAGAATTTATCATTAGCATAATTTAGCTGAAATGTTCATGCTGCACTTCATTTCCTTGTAATTATAGCTGCTGCATGCAAACCACCAAACAGCCGTGATGTTGTCACTTATGAGCTGCTGTGTTTGGTTTTGTTTATGAGAGCTGAGACCATAAATCTCTACGCAAATCCTTGATCTGACCGTCATAAAATAACGCACGCTTTGGTGTACGAGTTGACTGAAAACACCAAACTGTAGCTGACTGATGTGGGTGCTGAGCAGCATGTCTCTTCAGACGAGAAAGAGCTTTCAAAAGTGGTTTCCATAGCTTCCTTGTGTGTTATTGACCCGGCGTTCAGTCGTGTTTTTCATGCTTGTAAAATTATTGCTCTTGTGTGTGTTGGACATGTTTGAACAGGTGTTTTCATCCTGACTACTCCACTGGCTATTTTCTTTGTAACTAATAACAGGCAAATAAAATGGCACAGAGTATAACCCATTTACACAGTAGTCTACCACAGGACAGTTCACCATCCACTTCCCACATCTTATACATGCATGCACTGGTCTCAATGAAAAAAACACAAGGATGATGTAAAAATGTTAAATTAATTTAATTCCATTCTACCCAAAATATATAAACATCCATCCATCCATCCATCCATCCATTTTCTTCCGCTTATCCAGAGTCGGGTCGCAGGGGCAGCAGCCTAAGCAGAGAGGCCCAGACTTCCCTCTCCCCAGCTAATTGGGCCAGCTAGTCTCTCCAGCGTGTCCTGAGTCTCCCTTTAAGTCTCCTCCCGGTTGGACATGCCCGAAAAACCTCAACAGGGAAGTGTCCAGGAGGCCTTCTAACTAGATGCCCAAGCCACCTCAACTTGCCAATCTCGATGTGGGGAAGCAGCAAGTCTACTCCAAGCTCTATCTCTAAGAGAGAGCCCAGACACTCTGCGGAGAAAACTAATTTCAGCCGCTTGTATCTGCGACCTCATTATTTCGGTCACTACCCAAAGCTCGTGACCATAGCTGAGGGTAGGAATGTAGATCAACCGGTAAATCGAGAGCTTTGCCTTCAAGCTCAGTTCGCTCTTCACCACAACAGATTGGTACAACACCTGCATCACTGCAGACGCAGCACCAGTCCACCTATGGATCTCACTCTCCGTCTTCCCCTCACTCGTGAGCAAGACCTTTAAGATACTTAAACTCCTCCACTTGAGGCAGAACCTCATCCCTGACCGGGAGAAGGCATTCTACCCTTTTCTGACTCAAGGCCATGGTCTCGGATTTAGAGGAGCTAAACAAAACTCTTAACCCTCTCAGGCTCAAAATGAGTTTTGATAAAAGGACGAACAACTAAGTCCTTCAGGGGAACTTCTGAGTTAAAAAATGCTCATGAAATATGTAGGTGGAGTAACCAGGTAGGCAGGTTTAAACGTTGCAAATCTGCAACGCCCGCCTCCAGAGGGTTCATAACAGTTTGTTTTCCTAAAAAATTAAGCAGCCTAAAAATATAAATGCAAAACATTTCATAAAGGAACATTGCCCACGCTTTTTTAAGGTGTGAGTTCCAAAACTGAGCCTGAGTAGATTCTGTTGGTCATTCAATAGCCTCCACATATATTTCCTCCACAACGAGCACCACTGGCCTCTCTTGGAGTCTCAGATGGCTCACTCACTGAAACCAAATCTCTAATTTCACTTCCTTGAAGCATTAACTCCTGGAAAAGACCCATCAATTATCACACATTGATTTTCCATCTCTAAAAATGTGTGTAAGGATAATAGAAAATGATTTTTGTCCGACCCAAACATACAAACACAAGACTGTGCATCTGAATGGGGGTCTAAAGGGGAAATATCCCTCGCATCGTATTAGAAGCAAATTCAGGATGTTATTAATGTAGGAGCGTCTAGCTGCAGGCTGGAGAACTGAGATGAATGTGGCATGTCAAAGCATTTTTCTTCGTGGATTATTTTGGATGCAAGGGAGAATTTGTACATTCATTTTTAATAATAGCATAGGAAGAGCTTAAGCCACCAATATGGAAAGTTACATGTCCTTGAGGAGATTCTAACTTATTACACTAGACAAAGATTCAGTCTGTTTGTTTCTTCTTTAAGCAGAATGCTGTTTCCACAGATGAAACCACAGTTTTTCAAACAAAAGAACATTATGTCTATTTTTCACTCAGATGGAGAACACATTGGTATCTCCTCTACAGACATATCACTGTTCATGCGTCCAAACATGTCCTCTGATAACATATGCTACAGACACCGGTGGTGGTCGTGGCTAATCGTCAGGCAGAACTGCTTTCTTGCTTCGCTGACGATGACATGAATCTGCAAGCAGGTAAAATTTAAACACGCAACTTTGGTAAGTGGAGCAGAAAGGAAATCAGATGGAGATGTACTAACAGTTGCTGAAAGATGTGCATGTGATTTAGTCAACAACCCCTCAAGGAGTCTTCAGCTTCATGCAGAAGCTGATAAAACAATTGCCCTTTGTGTTTGTTTTTTGTAGATGTCACCTTAAACGAGGAAATGATGAATAATTCTGTATAATATGAATATTACTTAACAAAAAAGCACACCAGGAACAAGGTGGTGGACTATTTCTGATCATCTGTTGAACATTCATTTGAGGACAATGTGATTTGAAATTTGGACAAAGAAGAAAAGAGGTTTGAGAGAAGCGTTTGTGAAGCTTCGCATCTGTAAATGAACAGTTTTGTCCTCAAGAGAGGTGGAGGCCTGATGCATAACCTCTCTCTGCGTATCAGGCTGCTCTTTCAACCTTTCTATGAAAAAAATCATGTCTCCATGTCAGAAATGATTTAGCTCAAAGCTATGAACGGCTTATAAGGTTAAAACAAAAATAAAAAACCGAGTAAAAAACTAACTTGCAAATAAAAAGCAACATTTTTAGGTTTGTGAAAACCTCTTCCATCTGTTTTGTTCCACAAGTTTCTGTAAGTATTTGCATGTTGACCTTTGTCAATAAGGCTTGTCATTCATTCATTCATTCATTCATTATCATTTTTGGGTGCAATTCTCTAGACTAAACATGAAAAATTAAGTCTCTTTTTATAGATTACCTGAAAATAATTGACGCAACTAGGTGATTGATCTGTTAGTCTGGTACTACAAAACAGTTTTAAAATCTTTTAAACCAAGTTCATTTCATTGTTTTTACAGAGTAAATAATACATTAGAAGTGAAGTTTAACTTCCACCTCTGGTTTCTAACAATGAGTACCTGAGTAGCCCAAAATGTCAGGATCTGTCATCTTTGTCTGCCAAGATTTTTCCTTGCCTTTTTGGAAAATGTCACAAAGCAAATGAAATATTTGGAGTAAATAAGTTAAACCGTATTGTGTGATTACGATCTGTTCAAATCAACATGAAGCTGTGATGTATAGGTCTGCAGTAATTCATCTAAAAAGATCTACAAGAAAATTCAAAAGCTACTAAAACACACCTAACAAACCTTAATTTATTGTGCATTACAAAAAAACAAACAAAAACAACAAAAAATGTCATATATGTCATACACACACACACACACACACACACACATATATATATATATTCACTTTTATTAGCACAAATGCTTCAGCAGCACGTTTTCAGAGACACATCAACGTTTATAAGCCTGGCCCAGAGCCCTGTTCCACTTGTTAAATTTCCTCTAGACTCCAAGCTTATGTCTCTCCCTACCAGAACCAAAGTACTACTAGCTGCCAACCTTCTGTCTCTTATGGATTTGTCAGCAATCATTCAAAATTGTGCAACTACAATGTTTTATTGTAACCTATCACAGACATTATTTGTCCAGATGAAAATACTTGCATTAATGCCAATGTTTGTCTTCGATGTTTGAATGATTTTTACACAGTGAAAAAGCGTTGCTGGAGTCACAAACTCTGTGTTGTGCTTTTGCATGTCTAAACAAAGGCAAGATGATTAAAAAGGGAAGTTAGGAGTAACAGAAAGCTGTCTCTTTAGCATAGCGTGCACTGGCGACAACCAAATTTGTTTCTTGTTGACAGCAAGCGGATGCACGCGCTGTATGCTGGCTGTTTGTTTTTGAAAAAGCCTGTTTTTCCTGCATTCCCATACAGATGGGAAAAAATAGACCAGCTTTTGTCTAGCTTTGAGTTAGACCTCTGGCTAGTTTAAAACTTCTATGTACAACATCACATGCCTGCAGCTTCTTCACAATAAAGGTCTTCTTTTCAGTTTCCTCTTGATTCATTCCTGCCCTCGGATGTTTAGCAGCATTTTGGTCTCATTTCCAATAAAATTTCTGGGTAAAAGAACTAATTACCTTTTCTTATTCATTTATTTTCCTTCACATTTTTTATCTAAAACTTTCCTTTTTCCATATTTTTATAATGACATTTTAAAATAATTTATTTTATTTTTTGTTCTTGTAAGAACACCTTGTGAGACGCTATAATAATGGAGTAAAAAACAAAAAAAAAAACCAAACAGAAATACTTCAAATATTCAAAATATTAAATATTTTAAAATTGAGTCTATCACAGAGTACATCTTGCTCACCATTCCAAGGGCAGCTTGCAGGATGTTTCAGAATAAGAAGATAACACAACTCAGCTTTCCTCTGAACACTTGGAAGAGCTATATCAACATAAAGCAGGCAGACCAGTGGACTCCCTCCCTCCTCCACTGACCTCCTGAACCATGTCCTACCTCCATACCCCCTGCAATTAACTTCTTGCCCCTCTCGCCAACTCACCATCTCCCCGCCGTCCTCTGTCTGACATCAACCTGGTCATGGAAGCTATTGCTTATCATGTCTCCAGGACAAATGTGGGCCTAATGATGTTTTAGAGACGTTAGCTTTCCCTATCCCTGGTATGATATCTACAAGATAAAAAATGTTAGTTCACTTACGTAATCCCAGAAACCTTACAACAGTTCCTTATCAGGCCGATTCTGCGCAGTGTCCTTCCACCATCTCCACAAAAGTTGCTAAATGTTAGATCCCTGAACAGCAAGTCGTGTTTAGTGAATGATCTTATCTCTGCTTATAATCTCGACATTATAATCCTATCTGAAATCTGGTTAAATGATTGTAGCTGTGCACCAGTACTCTTAGAATCAACACCACCAAATTTCACATCTCTAAATGTGGTTCGATCTGACAAGAGAGGTGTTGGTGTAGCTGCTATTTTTAAAGACCCATCCGGTTGCTTACAGATAGTGCATGGTGACTTTGGCTTTTTGAGTATCTTCGATTTGAGTTAAAAGGTACACCCAAGATCTCAGTGTTAGATCTTAGTGCATGACCCTGGATGACCTCCAGGGTCATGCATTCATTTATTAGAAAACGTCACTGAGCTTCCCTCTGTTATCACAACAGACTTCAATCATCTTCTCATAACTGGTGACTTCAACATCCACGTTGATGAGCAAAATATAAAACTGCAGTACAATTCCTTGGAGTGCTCGAACTACTAGACATTGTCCAGCATTTCATGTTCCTACACACATTCAAGGTTACACACTAGCCTTCATTTTAACCAAAGATCTTGATGTATCAGACATTTTTATTAAGAATGTTGGCCTCTCTGATCATTTCTGTGTTTTTTCTGAGATATCCGTTTTACCTCTTACCAATCATAACTCAGTTGTTCTCAAAAAAGGTATTTATGTAAGGACCAGAACTGGAACACCCGTGAAGACACCAGACACAGTAAGACGATTAACAGTCTTTATTAGCCTGAAGCTATGAGGAGGTGTTTACCGGAGTAATACTCAGGTAGGTGCAGAGTCGAAGGCAGGCGTGGGTCAAAACCGGATCGAGGCGAAGCAGGTACGGGGAGCAGGCTAGAGACGTGGTCGTGAACAGGTGAAGGTCATGGTGGCAGGCAGAGTTCTTGGCGATGGTCAGACGTGGAAACGAGGTAGAGAGACTATGATCAGGCAGGGTGACAAAAGGCTGGAAGATCTACCAGCAGAAGCGTTCAATAATCTGGCGCTGGCTTGGTGATGGACCTGGAGTCTTATAGGGAGTGATGCAGGTGGAGCTGATGAGGAGATAATGTGAGACAGGTGGTTTGGATGATGTTGATGGTGAGTTGACTGTGGTTGCTCGGGGAAATAGGGCTTGGCTGGCACATGGTCATGACAATTTAAGTGACAACACTGCATCAGTTTTTAGTGAACTAATGAATATGTCAACAAGTCTCTCAACCAACTGTGTTGATTCCCTGCTAAATCACTTCAACAGCAAAACTCTAGAGAATTGACACCATTGCTCCAGAAAAGCAAAAAAAAAAAAAAATTATATATATATATATATGTATATATATATATATATATGTATATATATATATATATATATATATATATATATATATATATATATATATAGACTCATATATATATATATATATATATATATATATATATATGGAGTCTATATATAGACTCCATATATATATATATATATATACATATATATATATATATATATATATATATATATATATATATATATATATGGAGTCTATATATAGACTCCATATATATATATATATATATATATATATATATATATATATATATATATATATATATATGTATATATATATATATATATATATATGGAGTCTATATATAGACTCCATATATATATATATATATATATATATGAGTCTATATATATATATATATATATATATATATATATACATATATATATATATATATACATATATATATATATATATGTATATATATATATATATATATATATATATATATATATATATATATATATGGAGTCTATATATAGACTCCATATATATATATATATATATATATATATATATATATATATATATATATATATATATGGAGTCTATATATAGACTCCATATATATATATGGCAAAGCAAAAAGCTCCATGGAGGTTCACTAAATCATTTACAAACCAAAAGAAAGATTTCCGCAAGGTTGAGTGTAAATGGAGGAAAAGTAACCTTCCTGATCACTATCAGTCCTACAGACAGCAGCTGTGTATTTACAACTTTGTATCAAATAAGGTGAGACAAGCCTTTTTCTCTAAAGCAGGGGTGGGGAACCCTGGTCCATCGAGGGCCGCTATCCAGCATATTTTTATTTCAACCTTGCTTCAACACATCTGATTTCAATCAGTAGGTGATTAACAGGCTTCTGTAGGGCTTGATGTGCTGCTGAATAGGTGACTCAACCACTGAATCAGAAATGTTGGAGCAAAGACATGCAGGATATCCTTCTGTAGGACCAGGATTCTTCACGTCTGCTCTAAAGTGATAAAAACAAAACATTGACAATTCTTGTGTTCTGTTTGCCACTGTCGAGGGCCTAACTAATCAACCGCTCCTGGTTTCATGTCCCAGTCTAAGTGTAATGAGTTTGCATCCTTTTTAAATGAGAAAATCTTAAACATCAGCTCAGCGATTTACTCCTCCATGTCCACCAGTACAACCAGACCACAGCTACAGCCACACAAAAACACTCTGGCTAGAATGCCACTTGTCATTATGATTATGATTATGATTGGGGTCTCATGTCAGTTCTCTAGTTCGCTCTTCCTTCTTCCATCTCAGGAACGTTGCTAAGCTGAGTCCCATTCTGTCCCGCTCTGAACTTGAGACAGTTCTCCACACCTTCATCTCCTCACGCTTAGACTACTGTAACTCTCTTTTCACGTGTCTGAGCAGAACCTCCCTGAACCGTCTACAGGTGGTTCAGAACGCCTGTGCTCGGCTTCTGACCAAGTCCTCCAAACACACCCACATCACCCCGCTTCTCCTCCAGCTTCACTGGCTGCCAGTCAACTTCAGGGTTCATTTCAAGATCCTGGTTCTGGTCTATAGGGCCTTACATGGACAAGCACCATCTTACATTGGTGATCTTCTTAGTCCCTACACCCCCAGCAGGTCCCTGAGGTCCAGTGATCAAAGCCTACTGGTTGTGCAGCACCAGGCTAAAGGTCAAAGGTGACAGATCATCTGCTGCTGTGGCCCCCAGACTCTGGACCTCTCTCCCCCTGAGCCTGAGATCAGTGGACTCAGTGGTCTCCTTTAAAAAGCAGCTGAAGACTCACTTGTTCAAGCAACATTTCAAGAGGATGTGCTCAGGGATTTCCGTAAGCAAAACCCTCGGAAATCCCCGGGCCCGGACGGTGTCTCCCCCGCTACCCTGAGACACTGCGCAGAGGTATTGTGTCCAATCTTCACGGACATCTTTAACATCTCCTTGGAGTCCTGCCATGTTCCAGCCTGCTTTAAGCTTTCCACCATTGTCCCTGTCCCTAAGAAACCCCGTATCACTGGACTGAATGATGACAGGCCTGTGGCGCTGACGTCTGTAGTCATGAAGTCTTTTGAGCGCCTGGTCCTCCCTCATCTCAAGTCCTTCACCTCCCCCCTCCTGGACCCTCTGCAGTTTGCATACAGAGCTAATAGGTCTGTAGACAACACCATCAACCTGGCCCTCCACTTCATCCTGCAGCACCTGGACTCCCCGGGAACCTACGCTAGGATCCTGTTTGTGGACTTCAGCTCTGCGTTCAACACCATCCTCCCTGCTCTGCTCCAGGACAAGCTCTCCATGCTTAACGTACCCAACAGGTAGGTGGTGCAGGTGGATCACTAACTTCCTGACAGACCGTAGGCAGTGCGTGCGGCTGGGGAAGAATGTTTCCACCACTAAGACTATTAGCACAGGATCCCCACAGGGCTGTGTACTTTCTCCTCTGCTCTTCTCCCTGTACACAAACTGCTGCACCTCGAGCCATGACTCCGTTAAACTGATCAAGTTTGCGGACGACACCACCCTCATCGGGCTCATCTCTGACGGTGATGAGTCCGCCTACAGGAGGGAGGTGGAACGGCTGGTGTACTGGTGCAGCCGCAACAACCTGGAGCTCAATGCTCAGAAGACAGTGGAGATGATTGTGGACTTCAGGAAAGTCACAGCCCCATCTCTCCCCCTCGTCCTGACGGACACCCCCGTCACCACTGTGGACTCCTTCCGCTTCCTCGGAACCACCATCACACATGACCTTAGGTGGGAGCCATCCATCAGCTCGCTGATCAAAAAGGCCCAGCAGAGGATGTACTTTCTGCGGCAGTTGAAAAAGGCCAAGCTGCCGGCCCAGATGATGGTGCAGTTTTACACGGCCACCATTGAGTCCATCCTCACCTCCTCCATCGCTGTGTGGTACGCTGGAGCCACGGTGAGGGACAAACACAGACTGCAGCGCATTGTGCGCTCTGCTGAGAAGGTGATTGGCTGCAGCCTTCCATCTCTCCAGGACCTGTACGTCTCCAGAACTCGGGGGCGTGCAGGTCGGATAGCAGCTGACCCTTCGCACCCAGGTCACAGACTTTTTGAGCCGCTTCCCTCAGGCAGGAGGTTACGGTCCATCCGGACCAGAACCTCCCGCCATAAGAACAGCTTCTTTCCATCTGCCGTTAGACTTGTGAATAGATTATAAACACACAACCATGCTCGTCTTCTGTACTCGACACAAAGTCACGTTATCGGCCATGTTACCATTACCTGCCTTTTTTATAGCTGAAAGTTTTATTCTAGTTTTTTCATTATATTTTATTCTATTTTTAATCTTATTATTCATGTCATATGTAGCACATTAGTACCGAAGCAAGTTCCTAGTTTGTGAATTGTTTGTTCACTGACAATGGCAATAAACCTGATTCTGATTCTGATTCTGATTAGATGATATAGTTAGGAGCTTAAACTCATCTAACTGTTGTCTTGATATACTACCAACTAACTTCTTTAAAAATGTCTTTAATTGCATGAACGCTGATATAGGGAAAATTGGTAATTGCTCCTTAGTGTCGGGAATTTTTCCTAATTCACTAAAAACTGCTGCTTTTAAGCCTCTTCTGAAGAAAACTAGATCCCTTAGAGATGAATAATTACAGACTGTCATGACTCCCATCCTTCACCCTCCTCTGCCTCCTCAATTCATCTTCATTCAGCTCACCTGGTCCCTTCACCAAGCTCCTGACAAGCCCTGTTTCCCTGGCAACCACAATTAACTCCATTCTTCTCACCTGTTCCTGCCATCAGCTTCATCCACTTCACCTGCTCCTGACTCCTCAGCTCATCTCACACACCTGCTTCCCCTGCTATAAAAGAACCATCCTGCTATCCAGTCTCGGCCAGATTACTGAAAACTTTGGGCCAGTAAATTCTCCAGCCATCCACCCTGCCTGATCTCTGCCTCCGGACCTCGTTTTTCTCCTGACCCCAGCCTTGTACTCTGCCTGCCATTTTGACCTTCGCCTGTCTCCGACTCTGTCTCCAGCCTCGCCCATCTGGTAACTCCACTAAAAATAAAATACCTTTTTTTTTTTTTAAATATACTTTAACTGTGTTTGGCGTCATTACGGGTCTTCTGAGTTCAGCTCATGACACAGACCCATTTCTATTCTGCCCTTCATTGGGAAAATGATTGAAAAAGCAGTTATGATCCAGCTGAACAATTTCTTGGAGACAAACAACCTCCTGAATGGTTTCAGTCAGGCTTTAAACAACACCACAGTATGGAGATGGCACTGATTGAAGTATTAAATGATATCCATATTGATACAGATTCAGGCAAAACATCTGTTTTAGTGATGCTTGATTTCAGTGCAGCTTTGATACCATGGACCACAACATCCTTTTTGTTAGACTGTTACAACCCCCCAGTCTAGGATATAGGGGAATGCAACATGACAGTCACAATGATAGAGGAGGCAGGTCGGCTAAAGAGCAAAAGGTTGTTTATTTGTTGAGGGGGGGTACAGGGGAAGAAGGGACCTGTGGGTTGACCAAATAAATGAAATCAGTATAACAAACACACCCTAACTAAACTCTTAATCTTAGAAAAGAAAAGACATTCCTAAAATAACTTTCAACATTGCTTCAACACATCTGATTTCAGTCAGTAGGTGATTAACAGGCAACCACAAAAATAACTTTCAACAAACCAGTACAAGGGAGGTACTTCCCACTCTTACCTAGTGTTTTTAGACATCCTGATACTACGTGTGCAGATGTACAGGGTACCCCATCTTACCTGGTCTGCAACGTTCCCACCACGTACCTGACAGCCAGTTTAAAAGGACTTCAGCATCAACATTTCAACTAAGAGCATAGAAAAACAAGCTCTGGGCTCAACGGCTGGATCAGAACAAAAAGGCTCCAGCTTCCACCAGGTGTAGGCTATTTAAAGGCAGGCTCCGTAGCTGATTTGAGCAACCAGGAACACAGCAGCCAATCACTGGCAGAAAGGGAAGGTCCACCTCAGAATGTAGCAGGCAACTTGAACCTGGAAAAGAAGACAGTTATAGAAACTGCCAGCAAAAGTGCATTGCACGTAACATTCAATTCAATTCAAGATTATTTATATAGCGCCAAATCACGACAAGAGTCGTCTCAAGGCACTTCACATACTAAACATTCCAATTCACAGTTCATTCAGCCAATCAGAAATAATGTTTCCTATATAAGGAACCCAGCAAATTGCATCAAGTCACTGACTGGTGTCAGTGACTATACAGCAATCCTCATACTAAGCAAGCATGCAGCGACAGTGGAGAGGAAAACTCCCTTTTAACAGGAAGAAACCTCCAGAGAATCCTGGCTCAATATAAGCAGCCATCCTCCACGACTCACTGGGGATGGAGAAGACAGAGCAGACACACACACACAAACACACACACACACACACACACACACACACACACACACACACACAAGTAATGTGTTTATAGTTATATTGCGATGTCTTAGTAAATATTGTATTTGGTGAAAGATAAACTTTATTGTATTTATCCTAGTGTATCTATAATTAAACAGATAAACTAGTAGTAGCACATCCAACGTCAAGGAAAGCAAAAAGCCATCATCAGGAGAGAGAGAATGTTTAAGTGGTTAGCAGCAGTGTGGTAAGACGATGGCCCCCTCCATGAGGCCACCACAGCTCAGCAGAACGTCATTGTAGCTTCTTCTGGGGAGAAAAACACTCACAGAGAAAATAAAGTTAACAGCTGAAATTGCACAAAATAGTACAGTTAAAGAGCAGACTGTACAAGAAAACAGTAGAGTGTGAAAAGTGGTCAGTGTGTCCTCCAGCAGTCTAAGCCTATAGCAGCATAACTACAGAGTTAACTCTGGATAACCTATCCTATTTAGATGGAGGCATGTTGGAGACAGGGCAAGGGAGAGCTGTCTTTACTGACTGTACACTCCACCTCCCTGTACTCCCCCACTTGTCCAGATGCAGGCTAACATCAGATTTTAACTATAAGCCCTATCAAATAAAAATGTTTTAAGCCTATTCTTAAAAGTAGACAAAGTGTCTGCCTCACGGACTAAAGCTGGGAGCTGGTTCCACAGGAGAGGAGCCTGATAACTAAAAGATCTGCCTCCCATCCTAATTTTAGATATTCTTGGAACCACCAGTAGACCTGCAGTCTGAGAGCGAAGTGCTCGGTTAGGAACATATGGAACAATCAGATTACTGATGTATGATGGAGCTTGATTATTAAGAGCTTTATATGTGAGAAGAAGGATCTTAAAATCTATTCTGAATTTAAAAGGTAGCCAATGTAGGGAAGCTAAGACAGGAGAGATATGATCTCTCTTTTTAATTCTCATCAGAACTCTAGCTGCAGCATTTTGGACAAGCTGAAGACTTTTAACTACATTCTGTGGATTTCCTGAGAGTAATGAATTACAGTAATCCAGTCTTGATGTAATAAATGCATGAACTAGTTTTTCAGCATCACTCCTGGAAAGTATGCTTCTAATCTTAGCAATATTCCGAAGGTGGAAAAAGGAAATCCGACAAACTTGTGAAACCTGGGATTTGAATGACATGTCCTGGTCAAAGATAACACCAAGGTTCCTTACTTTGTTCTCGGAGATTAATGTAATGCCATTAAGGTCAGGCGATTGGCTAAGCAATTTCCTTTTCTGGATTTCTGGTCCAAAGATGAGAACTTCCGTCTTGTCTTGATTTAAAAGCAAAAAGTTTAGAGTCATCCAATTTTTTATGTCCTCAAGACAAGCCTGTAATGTACCCAACCGATTAGGTTCATCAGGGTTAATGGATAAATATAGCTGAGTATCGTCAGCATAACAGTGGAAGTTTATCCCATGCTGTCTAATGATTTTACCAATTGGGAGCATATATATAGTAAAAAGAATTGGTCCAAGCACTGAACCCTGTGGTACTCCACAAGTAACCCTGGAGTATGAAGACGATTTGTCATGTACGTTTACAAAATGAAATCTGTCAGACAGGTAGGATTTAAACCAGCCTAGCGCTGCTCCTTTGATCCCTACAACATGTTCAAGTCTTTCTAAAAGAACATTGTGATCAACTGTGTCAAAGGCAGCACTGAGATCTAACAAGACTAGAACAGACACAAGATTCTTATCTGAGGCCATGAGAATATCATTTGTAACTCTCACTAATGCAGTTTCAGTGCTGTGATACTCTCTAAAACCAGACTGAAATTCCTCAAACAGAGCATTAGTGTTTAAATGCTCACATACTTGGATGGCCACTATTTTCTCCAGGACTTTGGACAAAAATGGAAGGTTAGATATTGGTCTATAATTCATTGGGTCATCTGGATCCAGAGAAGGCTTCTTAAGTGAAGGTTTGATTACAGCCACCTTAAAATCTTGTGGTACATACCCATTTACTAAGGATAGATTGATTGTATCTAGAATGGGGGCAGTAACCAAAGGAAATGCATCTTTAAATAATTTGGTTGGGATTGGATTCAAAATGCAAGTTGAAGGTTTAGATGAAGCTAATATTTTTGATAACTCTGAAAGCTCAACTGGATCAAAACGGTTCAAGCACAGATGAGGTTCTACAGTCACCCCTGAAGCTGCCTCACTTACTGAGGAAGAAGAAATCGCATTAGGGAGGATGCTAAAGATTTTGTTTCTAATAGAATTAATTTTACTTGTAAAAAATCCCATGAAGTCATTGCTGCTGAGGGCTAAGGGAATAGATGGCTGAGAGCTATGATTCTGTGTAAGTTTAGCAACTGTACTGAAAAGAAATGTAGGATTATGCTTATTCTCCTCAATTAATGCTGAAAAATAAGCAGTTCTAGTTTGTTGAAGCTTATTTTTATAAAGCACAAGACTATTTTTCCAGGATAGGTAGGCCTCCTCATGGTACGTAGAGCGCCATGTTCTCTCCAATTTCCTAGAGTTTTGTTTTAAGGCTCGTAAATGAGAGTTAAACCAGGGAGCCAACTTCCTGTCCCTAATTACCTTCTTTTTTAAAGGGGGAACATCATCTAATGCCACACGTTAAGAGGAATTAACATGATGAACTAAGGCACCAATTTGTGAGGGGCTAGAACTGAAAATATTGCCCTCTGCTACGTTCCTCTGAGACGCTGAGGACAGTAAAGATGGAACAGTTGATTTAAAAGACGCAACTGCGTTGTCAGATAGAGACCGACTATAGTGAAATTTACTTTCATGTCTCGAGAACTCAGTTATAAAAAACTCAAAGGTTATCAGAAAGTGGTCCGAGAGGACTGGATTATGTGGAAAGATCGTTATTTCCTCACACTCAATAAGTCAGCACAAGGTCCAATGTATGATGGCAGGAGTGGGTGGAGCTATGTATTCTTTGAGTGAAACCAATTGAGTCCAAGATATCACTAAAGGCTACATTGAGGCAATCATTTTCAATGTCCACATGAATGTTGAAATCCCCCACTACAATGACCTTATCAGTATTTAGCACCAAATCAGATAAAAAATCAGAGATCCACCTTGTATATAAACTGCACTTATAATGGCCGATGTAAACTCTCGAGGTAGATAAAAAGGATGACACATGATGGACAGTAGTTCCAGATTTGGTGTGCAGGAGCGTGTCAAAGGAACAACGTTCACACTGTTGCACCAACTGTTGTTCACCATTAAACACACACTGCCTCCCCTTGAGGTCCCCGAGTCCCGTGTCCTGTCCATGCGGTGAACCGAGAAGAACTCGGCCGGCTGGATGGCGTAGTCCGGCACCGCTGGGGTCAGCCATGTCTCGATGAAGCAGAGATTGCAGTCCCGAATGTCTCTCTGGAACTTTATCCTGGCCCTAAGGTCATCAAGTTTGTTCTCCAGCAACTGGACGTTGGCAAGCAGGATGCTAGGCAGAGGTGTGCGGTATGCACGGACTCTCAGCCTGTTCCTGACGCCGGCTTGTTTCCCTCGAGGCCGCCGCTTCGCGTTGTGTTGCGTCCTTTGTTCTCCCTCAAGAGCTCACTCGGCCAGCTCAGATCCGGAGTTAAAAACTCGGAATTGTGAGTACATTGTATACCAATAGAAACAAGAGTGTCACTGTCATACCTAATGTCCCCAATGGTGATGAATTTAATGATTTAAGAACACTAAAAACTAACTTAAAAAACAAAAAACAAGGAAGAGGTGGTCGGAGCAGTCATGACGGCAGCCGATCTCACGGTACCATGTTTCCAGTCCCTTTCCTCTGAAGCCAGTGATCACAGGTATAGGATAATGGCACATTTTGCTAGGTGTCGATGGAGCAGCGTCTATGTCGAGTTTGTTTGCTCTGTGTACCTGCTCTTTGGACACGCGCAGGTAGACACGTATGTCTTTACCCCGGAGTGTCTTCTCACCGGAGGGACTGAGACACAAGGGCTGAGGCTTCCACTGACGCTTCAGTTATGCCACCAAACTTATGCTGTGCTACTAGTTGGAAACAGGTGTTCATGCAGCAGCTGATTGCAATGGTTGATGAGTGTTTTCAGGGAGGGGAGAAACAGCTCGTTCACAGCCCCTGATTGCACTTATTGTTTTCAGATGGCCCAAACCGGAGCTACTAGACAACAGGATTACCCACAGAGGAGTTTCCTTCTTTTTTCCCAATGGAAGATAGTGCAAAGCAAAAGCTTAAGAACACATAACAAGCACTAACAGACTCTCAAGGCCCTTTGGTGCAGATTCAAGTCTGTTTGAAAGTGCTTGCAGTTGCTTTTTAAGCTTTGCTTCAGGTGAGAGGACAGCCCACCTAGATCACCTGATGAGTGTTTTCAGGGAGGGGAGAAACAGCTCGTTCACAGCCCCTGATTGCACTTATTGTTTTGAAAATATATATTTTCAAAGTCTGGATTCTGGATAGGGCTGCGCAGTGACGCAGTGGTTAGAGCTGTTGCCTTGCAGTGAGAAGGCCCTGGGTTCGCTTCCCAGCCTGGAATGTTTCTGCATGGAGTTTGCATCAATCAATCAATCAAAGCTTTATTTATAAAGCGCCTTCCACAACCCTGTCAGGAAGCCCAAAGCGCTGAACATGGTTCAGTTGTAGGTAAATATATTGAATAAATCAACAATAAAAGCAATTCAAATTACAAAATACAAATTACAAAATAGATGAAACATTCTGGTACAGGACACATGTGTGAAACACATTTGGATTGAGTGAATGGATTGAGTGAACCAATGAAAACTGTGAAATAAATTCAACATAAAAGAGGGCCAAAATCAAACATGTTCTGTGAATGTGAGAGTGTGTGAAAGCGTCTTTGGGGGTCTTGAAAAGCGCTATATAAGTTCAATGCCTTATTATTAATAATTCCGATAATTAAACCTGGGAAAGATCCAAGTATTCCGGAGAACTATAGACCGATAGCTTTGACATCTCATATAGGTAAAGTAATGGAAAGGATGATTACAGAAAGGTTAAATAATTATTTAGAAAGTAGGAATTTGTTAATGAAATATCAAAATGGGTTTAGAAGTGGTAGAGGAACGATGGACACCATTAGGAAAGCACAAAACAATAAAGAGAGTTTAGTTATAGTTTATTTTGATATTGAGAAAGCATATGACATGGTGTGGAAGTAGGGCTTGCTGATTAAATTAAAAAGATTAGGAATAGAAGGAAGAACATATGAATGGATTAAGGACTTTTTGTTTAATAGATACATTCAGATAAAATAGGTGATAGTCAGAGGGTTATAGAGTTGACAATGGGACGCCACAGGGAAGTGTGATCAGTCCTGTCCTATTTTCTATTATGATCAATGATGCATTTGAAGATATAGGATATGATGTTGGGAAAGCATTGTTTGCAGATGATGGAATATTATGGAAAAGGGCAAGGAACATTCAATACTTGCAGAAGAAGATTCAGGAAGCAATAATACAAATAGGGATATGGTCATTTGAATGGGGATTTACATTTTCAGTGGACAAAACAAAAAATATGGTCTTTACAAAGAAAATAAATGTTACAATTGAGCTTAAATTATATAGGGAACCTTTGGAGCGAGTTCATAGTTTTAGATATTTGGGTGTTATATTTGATGAAAGGTTGATTTGGAAGGAGGATATTAATAACGTAGTTGAAAGATGTAAAAAGGTAATAAATATTATGAGGTGTTTAAGGGGTAATGATTGGGGGGCTAGTACCAGGCTTTAAAACAGGTATATATAGCAATGATCAGATCGGTTATTGATTATGGTAGTATTGTATATAGTTCCGCAAGTAAAACATTACTGAAGAAGATTGAAGTTATTCAAAGTCAGGCTTTAAGAATTTGTTGTGGAGCAATGAAAACCACACCGATAGTGTCCTTACAAGTAGAAATGGGAGAGATGCCATTGACTCTAAGATTCAAGTTGCTGAAATTAAATTATTGGGCTAGTGTACAAGGTAGTGAAGAGGGTGAGCATATGGTTAAGGGAGAGATGAAAGTAGGAGGGCAATGTTTCAATGGACAGTATGAGAGTATGATCTGGAAATCGTGTAAATTGGCGGAAGCCTTTAAATTAAATGATAAAGTTGTTAGTAAGAAATTTTTATATTCGCCTACTCCGTTTTGGTTATTTCCAAAAGTAATGATAGATTTTCATATTCACAATGTAATTAAAATACGGAAAGGTGTGGGAAACTGGGATAATGTTGTGGAAGAAAGATTAAATGACACTCATCAATCATTCATCCCGATCATCAAGAGTCAGGAAATATAACGGGATTTTCTTTCTGCATTCCGAAACTTAGCATACATCATAAAAGTCGAACTTCTAATAATCTGTCAGTTTATACAGTGGAAATGTTAGCCATTTCATTTAGTTTACAGTGGATAGAACAAAAAGGTGTTAGGAAAAGTATTATTTGCTCAGACTCCATGTCAGTATTATTATCAATTAAAGAAATGTCAGCTGATAAGAGGTCAGATATTTTGTATGAAATATTTGAGTGCTTGTTTAGGTTGATGAAGAATAATTCAGAGGTTAGATTTATGTGGGTTCCAGCTCACAGTGGAGTAGAAGGTAATGAAATAGCTGATTATTATACAAAGCAGGCAACAAAACTGGATACTGTGATGGAGGTTCCATATAGTGTTGCAGAAGTGAAATCAGTTATTAGACAGCAGATTCTGGATGAATGGCAAGAACAATGGATAAGGGATGTGAACGGAAGACATGTATGCAAATTAAAGAGAAAGGTTGGAAGAATGGAAGTCATTCAAATGAGTAACAGAAATCAAGCAGTAATATCAAGGATGAGAATGGGACATACAGCTTTGAACAGCACGCTTTTTATTCTTGGACGGCATAATACCGGTATGTGTGACTGTGGACTTGATAGGGAAACAGTAGAACATGTATTATGTACTTGTAGAAAATATGTGGGGAATAAGAAAATGTTAGTTGAAAAATTAAAAGTTAAAGGATATAAGAACTATAATTTGAATATTCTGTTAAATGGGGAGATAGTGGTTTATAAGTTAGTCATATTTTTTAAGGGAAAGTGGAATCCTTAATAGAATTAAGTTTTTTTTCAGTAGGATGCTCCCTACTTCAACTCACACTCCCTATCAGTAGGTGGCGGAAATGCACCTGAAAGTTGGTTGCCACCCGCCAATTAAACGACAAAAGAAGAAGGAGAAGAAGTTCCCTGCCAGATTATTGAACGCTCTTTGTCAGTAGATTTTCCAGCCTTGCACCTTGCCTGATCACAGCCTCTGGACCTCGTTTTCACGCCTGACCCCTGCCTAGTACGCTGCCTGCCATCTCGACCCTCGCCTGTCTTCTCTAGCCTGCTCTATTTACCTGCTTCACCTCGTTCTGGTTTTTGACCCACGCCTCCTCTCCGACTCTGTCTCCAGCCTCGCCCTCCTCTGGTAACGCCACATCCAATAAAGACATTTTAAGGAACTTTACTGTGTTTGGTGTCATCACGGGCCTTCCAAGTTCTGATCATGACTAAATGGCAACATTTCTTCAGTCTGGCTAAAAGTCTGTTTAGTCTGTCTCATAATCATGACAGTTATGTCCTATTGAACAACAGTTGTATTTGATTCTAATTTTAATTATTCTGTTTCAGGTGGAATTGCTGTGTGATTCCTGTATCCTGTGGCCCATGACCGGTGTCAGCCCAGTTCTGGATGTGACCTTGCTGAGTTATCTGTAGCAAGGTTCTCGGCTGTCTGGAGGTGGTCTGAGTTGGTTCTGTGCTCTGTGGTGGCTGCTGGTTTCCTGGTGCTTGGGGCCGTTCCAGAGTGCACCTGATCCTTGGAGGTCTCACGCTTCACATCCCAGCACACACACGAACACATGCTTGTTGTTGTTCATGGTTTACATGTTTCTAGTTCATCCCACATTTTCTTGATGATTCTTAGAAATGTTTCTTTACAGGTGCAGCAGCTGGTTGCTGATTTTTATGTTGGTTTCCTAGCTGTTTTTACATTTCTCTTATTTGCTTGTTTGTCCTCTATCAACCCTCTTTATTCCAGATTGGTTGAGCATACATAATGTGGCGATACAGAACCCAAACCAATATTACAATAATATCAATTTTTATTCAAGGGGAACCTCATACACAAAAGGCTCCTCTTGATAGAGCAAATCTTTTCAGCACATTCTGACAGACAGACCACCATTTGTCTGTCATGTTGCTGTACAGGACATTTTTAGAGTTTTTCTTTTTAAAGATAAATAGTACAGGTGCTGGCCAGTAAATTAGAATATCATCAAAAGGTTGAAAATATTTCAGTAATTCCATTCAAAACGTGAAACTTGTACATTATATTCATGCAATGCACACAGACCAATGTATTTCCAATGTTCATTACATTTAAATTTGATATTCATAAGTGACAACTAATGAAAACTCCAAATTTGGTATCTCAAAAAATTAGAATATTCTGAAAAGGCTGAATATAGAAGACACCTGCTGCCACTCTAATCAGCTGATTTACTCAAAACACCTGCAAAGGCCTTTAAAAGGTCCCTCAGTCTTGTTTTGAAGGCACCACAATCATGGGGAAGACTTCTGACTTAACAGCTGTCCAAAAGACAATCATTGACACCTTGCACAAGGAGGGCAAGACACAAAAGGTGATTGCTAAAGAAGCTGGCTGTTCGCAGAGCTCTGTGTCCAAGCACATTAACAGACAGGCGAAGGGACGGAAAAAATGTGGTAGAAAAAAGTGTACAAGCTCTAGGGATAACCGCACCCTGCAGAGAATTGTGACGACAAACCCATTCAAAAATGTGGGGGAGATCCACAAAGAGTGGACTGCAGCTGGAGTCAGCGCTTCAAGAACCACCACGAGGAGACTCATGAAAGACATGGGATTCAGGTGTCGCATTCCGTGTGTCAAGCCACTCTTGAACAAGAAACAGCGCAAGAAGCGTCTCGCCTGGGCCAAGGACAAAAAGGACTGGACTGATGCTGAGTGGTCCAAAGTTATGTTTTCTGATGAAAGCAAGTTCTGCATTTCCTTTGGAAATCAAGGACCCAGAGTCTGGAGGAAGAGCGGAGAAGCACAGAATCCACGTTGCATGAGGTCCAGTGTAAAGTTTCCACCGTCAGTGATGGTGTGGGGTGCCATGTCATCTGCCGGTGTTGGCCCACTCTGTTTCCTGAGGTCCAGGGTCAATGCAGCCGTCTACCAGGAAGTTTTAGAGCACTTCATGCTTCCTGCTGCTGACCAACTTTATGGGGATGCAGACTTCACCTTTCAACAGGACTTGGCACCTGCACACAGTGCCAAAACCACCAGCACCTGGTTCAAGGACCATGGTATCCCTGTCCTTGATTGGCCAGCAAACTCGCCTGACCTTAACCCCATAGAAAATCTATGGGGTATTGTGAAGCGGAGGATGCAATACGCTAGACCCAACAATGCAGAGGAGCTGAAGACGACTATCAGAGCAACCTGGGCTCTCATAACACCTGAGCAGTGCCACAGACTGATCGAGTCCATGCCACGCCGCATTACTGCAGTTATTGAGGCAAAAGGAGCCCCGACTAAGTATTGAGTGCTATACATGCACATTCTTTTCATGTTCATTCTTTTCAGTTGGCCAACATTAGAGAAACAAACATTTTTTCATTGGCCTTTAGAATATTCTAATTTTCTGAGATACCAGATTTGATGTTTTCATTGGTTGTCACCTATAAATATCAAAATTAAACGTAATAAACATCGGAAATACATTGGTCTGTGTGCATTGCATGAATATAATGTACAAGTTTCACGTTTTGAATGGAATTACTGAAATATTTTCAACCTTTTGATGATATTCTAATTTACTGGCCAGCACCTGTATGATTGGGTTTTGCAATACGGCAGCCTCTAAGGTTTATTTTAGTAAGATTTTTAAACAAAGTAAAGTTAGTAAAGAACACATTTCTATTGGCTGCTAAGAAACTGTTGGACTTAAAATGGACCTGTTGTAGAAACAACTTGGCATAAATGATTCTTCCCTCCCTTTTTGTCTTAACCAAAGAAATTCCAGTAATTGAGCAAAAACATTAATTTTTTTACAACCCGTTTTATGAAACAACAGGACACAAAGTGTCGTTACATTTAAAAAAAAACAACCTTAAATAATAAAAGGGGCCCAGACAGCTGCAGAGTGAGTGGAACATTGGGTTGTGAAGGAAGAACAGAGTTGTCAGCAGTGTTATGGCTACAGATAAATTATATCAACACATTAGCTATAACAGTCAGGGATATGTTTATCCTGTTTGCCTGAAAATAAATCTGTCCTAAAGGCAAAATTCAAAAGCAGCGAGACTCCCACCTGGAAGTCTTTCACTGCTTTTGGAGCTGGCCATTAAGACAATTGGCAATGTTGGTTAAGAAATATCATTTCCCCTGTTTGTGAAATGAACTTTGTCTGACAAAAACTTCCCTGGACTGTCATGTCTGATGTGAGGATGCGCAACAACGGCATCATTTAAGCTAGAAATAAAAGTAGCCATTACACTGTTGACAAATCTCCTGGCCATCTCAATTTTAGCAGGTTTTACACCTGCCCTCCAGCTACACCTTTGGGTGATGGATGATATGATGATCATCATGAGGGTGTAGAAGGTGAAGCCGGTGCAGGTCCTCCTTCATGTTGACCAGCTTCACACTGCTGACTACCCCCATGTCATTGCCGCCACAGTGGATGAGAAGGACATCAGGAGCTGCTCCTGGCATGGAAAAAGAAGGGGAGAAGGTCTTTCCATCTCAGTCCGCCCCAACCGAACCAGGAGACACGGGCGTCAGGGAGGCCAAGGTTGTCTCCGAGGGTCTCTGCAACTCTCTGGGCACCACGCCTCACGTAGCTGTCTCCAATGATCCAAATGGCTATGGAGGAAAAAATAACAGGTTTGGCCTAGCTGTTTAAAGTACAAAACCATACATGAAGTGGTCAAGACAGGTACTTGGTACTTACACTTGCTGCTTTGTGTAGCTGACGTTGAAGACACACAGGCTTCCATGGTGACCTTTAAACAGATCTAAGAAAAAATGTAATAAAAGAATGAAACTTAAAAACTCCCAGACCTCATGTCATGATTGCTAATCAGCTATGGCTGATTTATTGTTTGGATCACAGTGAGCTACACTAATTCTAATATATTTTTATTTCTATTATACAAACATACTTTTTAATTATTATTTTCACATGACTGTTATCAGGCTCTCTTGTTCTGGTTCTCATGATAATTCTGTTTCTTCCAGTAAGTTATCTTGTGCATACTTCATCTGTATGTCTCCTTACTTTTGGTGAATTGTACTGAGTCCAGAATAAAGGCTACTTGGCTTTACAAGATACAAACAAGTATTAAGTTTTAGAATTATATGAAATGTATTTAACCTGCTAATTTATCTCAAATACTAATAACTACCGTATTTTCCGGACTATAAGTCACAATTTTTTTCATAGTCTGGCCGGTCCTGCGACTTATACTTCGGCAACATATATACCAAATTATGAAGGCTATACCGCGCTGCTGTGGGCTGGCTCCGGACCAGGAATGGGCTCCCCTGCCCCGCTGGGAATAAAAAACACACAGCCATCACCTGCTGGAGCCTGTGGTGCACCGTTACGCACCTGATCCAGCCCAGGAGTGAGCTCCCCTGACCCGCAGGGAACTAAAAACACACAGCCATCACCTGCTGGAGACTGTGGCACGCAGCTGCGGGCTGGATACGGCCCAGGTTTCAGCTCCTTTGCCCCGCCATCACCTACTGCAGCCTGTGGCGCGCTGCTGCGGGCTGGGTCCGACCCAGGGATGAGCTCCCCTGTCCCTCTGGGAGGGTTTCAAACACCACCATCCTCTGCTGGAGACTCTGGCGCACAGCTGCACCCGCGTTGTTTATTCTGTTATTGTTACCGGCACTTGTCTCAGATTTTGTAAGAAAAATAAAAAAAATGTCCCCCCAAAATGGGACTTATAGTCCAGTGTGACTTATATATGTTTTTTCTTCTTCATTATACATTTTATGGCTGGTGCGACTTATACTCCAGAGCAACTACTTACGTTAAAAATATTGAAAACTTGCTCAAAGAAAAATATATTTTCATTAAGGAAATAACATAAACTTACAGATGTAATACTTTTTTATTCACTGAAAGATAGTTTTCATGAAAAAGCGCCACAAACCTCCACACAAACTCCATGTGAGATTCAGGTCGCTGGTGTTCCACAGAGTTAGCTCCGGTTGTAGCTAGGTAGCTGCCTCCATTAGCTTAGCTCCCACCTCCGCGCTAGCTTTGGGTTAGCTTCAGTTTAGCTTGTAGGTAGTTCGACTGGGTGTCGTCATTTGATCCCAGTCTTACAGCCCCACCCTCAGCTCCACCTCTCTTCCCTTTTGTGGAATTGTCTGGGCTTGATGGAACCTGTGACACGGTCAAAATGGCGGTGGTGGCCACTTCCCGTTTTTCCTCAAAACGTGTTATTGGAGCCTATGGAAACCCATTGTCCACACACACACACACACACACACACACACACACACACACACACACACACACACACACACACATATATATATATATATATATATATATATATATATATATATATATATATATATATGTGTGGACAATGGGTTTCATATTCAATATACATATGTCGATGGTGTACACACAGTGTGAGAGCTGACCAAAGTGCTTCCCATAAAATACATTGCACCACAATAAAGTTGAAACTGGTTAAATAAACAATTAGAGCAACAAATAAATATAATCACAGACATGGTCATAAAGTCACAGGCCAATGGCCAAATGATGGACCGCGGACCTGTCCAGGATGTTTCCTGCCTCTCACCCAGTGACTACTGGAGATAGGCACCTGGTCCCTTCTCATTAAAAAGAAAGGTTAAGAAAATAAGTGAGTGACATCATCTTTTGAGCACCATATTTAAATGACATAAATCTGTTGAACATGTTTTCAAAAATCTAAAATAAAATGACAATAATCTAGTAAATAAAGCATTTCATATTGGAAGAAGAAAAAATAAAATACGGTCAAAGTTCTGATTCACAGTTGTTGTGGTAATGTTGCAGCTGCCGTTATTTTTTTACATGTTGACTCCAGAAAATGAGTTGCTAACAAACATCATGTAATCATATTCAATGGATTTCTAAGAAAATGACCTTTTTTGTGAGATGACCAGCTGGGCTCCTTTATGTGTACGAAGTGCATTATCTTATCTAGAACCAAACACACCACCTAAAAAGTTCCCAGTTCCTAAGTTAAGGATTAACTGAGTTGGACCTTGTCATGGTGTCAGCCAGCTATGATGTGTGCTGAAAAGCAGTTATACAGCAAAGAACAAAATGAATCAAACTGTCCTGGGAAAATGAGATGCATTTTCTTGGCACTCCTCTCCAGTTTTCTTCAGCCTTCATTTATTTTCCTAAGAGTGAATTTTGGAACTTAGTCTTGTGGCGTGCATTCAGCATAAATCTATTACCCAATAACAGTGTTTAAAACAAATGCTGGTTGCAACTGGATCCCTGACAGAAAGATCTCACAGGTTCAGCTTTTACTCCACTGACATGAGACTTTGTGACTGATTCGTTTTAAAACACAGACTTAAAGGATTGTTGGTATTCTCCCAAAATACATCTGATGACAATGTTATTCTATTTAATTTGACTGAAGTATAATGATTATGTTCAATTGGATTAAAATGTGATAGAATTTAATATAAACTAACATGATTTGATTTGTTCTTTAACTTAACTTCATTAATGTTTTTTAAAAGTACCCTGATATGAAATCTGTTGGAAAACGGGAAGCTTGTATCATAAACTATTAGAACACGTATTTCGTTTACGCAGCAAATGTTGCCATTCAGGTGCTGTTTATAAAATTAGAATAACATGAAAATGTTTATTTATTTTTGGAATTTTATTCAAAAAGTTAAACATTATATTAGATTATTCATTACACACAAACTAGTGTGTATTTCTTAATGATTAATGATTATAACTGACAATTAATGAAAATCCCAAATTCAGTATCTCAGAAAATTTGAATATCAGTTAAGACCAAAGCAAAAAATGACATTTAGAAATGTTGGCCAACTGAAAAGTGTGAGCATGTAAAGCACTCAATATTTAGCTGGGGCTTCTTTGGCCGGGATTACTGGAGCAATGTGGCGTGGCATGGAGTTGATCAGTGGTATTGTGAAGAGGAAGATGCAATATGCCACACCCAACAATTCAGAAGAGCTGAAGGCCACTATCAGAGCAACACGAGCTCTCGTAACACCTGAGCATTGCCGTAGACTGATCCACTCCATGCCGCGCTGCATTGCTGCAGTAATCTAATTTTATAACCAACACCTGTATGTCTGTTTTTAAGCAAGATAATTATGCAAATTAAAGATTTGGGGTTTTCCCATAATGCAAAGCACTGTATTCTGACTGAAGTTGTGTTTTTCTTTTTCTCAGAAATTCCCACAGAGTTTTACACCGACCAACAATAGGTCATCTGGGTTGAAGAAAGGTCAGATTGTGGCCACTTAGGCTGCTGCAGTGCCAGCAATTCAACTTTTGGGCAAAATAAAACATGGAAGTTTGTTGTTAGGGCACATCCTGATTAACAGAACACTTGTGCATTCAGAAAAAAACACACCGATGTTTCCTCACACAAAGCAACACAGAAAAGACGTATACACAGGAAGGTCAACTCAGCTCTGGGGAAGAACTGCCTGAACGACTCCAACTAGAAATTCACCGGGAGTAAAAATATCAGGAGAAGGAAAACTCAGTATGATAAATAAAAGAAAACAGTTCAACAAAAATATTATTTCACAGCAATATTTATGACATTTTCAGCAGTTTATCTGTTACTTTTTGTTACATCTAGTTCCTCAAAATAAAATATGGAGAAAGAAAATGTTAAATGAAATTTTTACCACATTCCATTAAAGTGCTTAACAGAAAAAACAATACGAATTTAAAACACAGCATGCACACATTCATAACAGAATCGATAATACACAACCAGTTCAGCTGTTTCTAACACACTCAGCACACACACCCAGCCCTCAACCCTTCTCTGAACTACAATTACATTGTTTTGACATGTTTAAACACGAGAACAGTCCAACACAAGAAATTTTCTTCTAAATGATCAAATCTATAAAGATATATGATGTTCTACATTTATTGCTGTTATGTAGATATGGATTGTGGTAGCCTACCAAAATACAATTAGTGATTAAATCCCCTATCTAACATCGATGATTCTTTTTGGTGGTAAGATTGTGTAATCAGTTCACCCATAGATCAGAAACCAGTGTACCTGTATGGCGTCTCCCTGCACATTGATGAATGGTTAAATTGATTCACACCATCATATCACCAACAGGACTCTGATATGTTAGTTTAAGGATATTTCCTCCTCTGCTTATTTTGGTAGGTTACTTTTATTTTGCCTGCGATGGACTGGCAATCTGTCCAGGGTGTACCCCACCTGTTTGCCCCAAAACAGCTGGAGATTGGCACCAGCCCCCTACGACCCCACGTGGAAAAGCGGTTACGAAGATGGATGGATGGACTTTTATTTAGCAGCAGTCTTGCATGTTGACTTAATATTGAGTTTAAAACCATCACATTTATATTTTGATTGTAACTTTTAAATAGAAAATAGTTAGATTCTAAATTTTTGTTTCTAGCATTATCATTTGAAGCCAAATGTGATTAAATCTAGCTGTAATTTTTGTGATTATGATTATTTTAGGTTTGGCACCTCAAATGAATATACATTTTTCAAGATATGGTGGAATTTCAGCCTTGCTGTCAGCAAAAAGTAATAATAAATAAGCCCCAGAAATCTATTAACACAAACTTAAGTAGACTAATAATAATGGTCATTTTTGTCATGCTATCATCAAGTGGAAATAGCAATAAATATTATTACCATATTTTCCAGAGTATAAGTCACATTTTGGGGGGAAATTTAATTATTTTTCTTACAAAATTTGAGGCCAAGCATTTCACATTGCAAGACAAGTACTGGTAACAATAACAGAATAAACAATCAGGGCGCAGCAGCACGCCACGGTCTCCAGCAGAGGATGGCGGTGTTTCGTACCCTCCCAGCAGGACAGAGGAGCTGAAAGCTGGACCAGAGCCGGCCTGCAGCAGCGTGCAACGGTCTCCAGCAGGTGATGGCGGGGCAGGGGAGCTCATTCCTGGTCCGGAGCCGGCCCACAGCAGCGCGGTATACATAATTTGGTATATAAATGTCATGTTTGGGTTAAGTTTCTTCACCCATGACATGCAGAATCACTCAGAGACAAAAGGTAAGTAAAAGTTATTTATTAAGATTTGATGAGGATGAAGAAGTGGGTCGGTGATCGGGTGGGTTCAGTAGTGTTCTGTGGCAGAGATAATGTTGGGTAACTGTATAACAGGCAGGGATTGAACGAGGAGGCTTACGGCTTCCAGTATGACAGGGGAGCTTAGCGAGGGAGGCAAGTCAGGTCTGGCTGAGCGAGATGATCTGCGGGTGGAGGCAAGAGCTGGGAGCTGGGCATCAGGAGTCCAAGAGTTGAGCGGGCAGGTGAGCGTTGGAGAGCAGGCGGTCAGGGGAAGTGGCGTGGCTGGCAGACAGAGAGATCCACAAGTTCCTTATTTCCTTGGGGTGAGCAGTCAGATGAACGAGGGTACCTGGGAGGAGCTTGGAGGAACAGGACAGGTGGGTACAAGTCTTAGAAGGCAGATCAGGAGGTAACAAGCTAGAAACTGGTCTAGAGCTGGTGAGATACTACCCAGTAAGAGCAATCATCCGGCGCTGTTGAATTGTCACGCCACTCCTTAAATCCCCTGACCACTGATGAGGAGATCCACAGCAGCTGCTCTCTGGGACACGCCCACCTGCAAACAGAAAAACTCAGGAGATGGATGTTAGCTCAGCACAGACCATGACAATAAGTCGCTTTGGTATATAAGTCGCAGGACCAGCCAGACTATGAAAAAAAGTGTGACGTATATTCGGGAAAATACGGTAAGTGGCAGTAGCAGAAATGGTGATTCTCACCATAATATATTTCTCTGGACACTTGTTAAATTCCAATGAGCAAAAAAATCATCTTCTTTTGGCTTTGTCCCTTCAGGGGTCGCCACAGCCAACCATCAGTCCTGATTGATGAAAAAATTCTTATTACTGGAGTCCTGCTGAACAAATAAGCAAACATTAAATAAACAAATAAATAAATTAATAAAACATTCCATTCCCAGTTCTACAAGTTGCATCATAGGTCATTGTTTGGTCTCATCTGACCAATTCAGTCCTGTGTCAAATGTCACATGTCTCTCATATGATTGCACTCAAAAGACGGATTGGTGCCATTTTTCTTATAAAAACTGCAAGTTAGCAAAGGCTGTAGTTATGACTGCTTTTAAGATGAGCTGGGTTTCTAAATAAAGGACTTAAGTAAATTTATCTGCTCATGACTCAAAGAAAAGCTTGCATCTAAATAATCCAAAGTTGATGCCAAAGCTGTTTTAACCCACTGGAGGCAGGCGTTGCAGATTTGCAACATTTAAACCTACCTGGTTACTCCACATATGTATTTCTTGAGCATTTTTTAACTCAGAAGTATCCCTGAAGGACTTAGTTGTTCGTCCTTTTATCAAAACTTATTTTGAGCCTGAGAGGGTTAAAAGAGCTGTTGCCATCTTTGTTGTTTACATCATCCCACACACCAAACTGATAGAGCACTGTGATTGGCATAACACAGTAGTGATCAGGCCAACTGTAGACATGCTAAAGCTCCTATGGAGCATGTCTAAACCAACATGCAGAGCTAAGTGTTTTTGCTTTGTCTACTGTCTGACTAGGTTTGAAGGCTATTCTGACCACTTTGCCATGAGCTTCTCCAGCCTCATGGACTTTTTCCACATTTACTCAGCATGTTTCTGGGCCACACACACTATGGACCTTGTTTTTACCCTGGGTTTAAATCTTAACATATGTAACGTCCAGAAAGGGTCATTTTTCACCTACATATTGACCTACATGCCACAGGTCATCTGCAGACATATTTCCATTCTCTAAAGTGGATTTTAAATTCTATCTCCCAACAAGCCAGAAGATTCTGCAGTGCATCTTGACATTTCAGAGGGGACAAGATGTCAGCCTATGATCCCAAAGTTTTCTTTTGATGAGACTGCATGATTGCACACTCTCATGAAAGATGAACTTTTACAACTCATAAGTTAAATAATCATTAAATAAACATAGGTTTGAATGAACAACTCTTATATGAATAATAATATTAATGTTTGAATAATCTGTGCCTGATTCAATGGAGTTTAAGTGAATTTTAATATTACAATGAGACATTTTGATGTTATGATCAGAAATGTTTGGTTTAACAAGTGAATCATTATCTACACTCATACACATTGATCATAAGATATAAATTAAAGTTAACGCCATGCACATAGATATTTTCTTATCCACAAATAAGAGCATCTTTTGTATCTGGAAAAGGCGTGTGTTCTGAGGTTTTTTTGTTAACACCTCTTAATCTCTTTTGTCCTGATTGGCCATGTAATCATAATATGGGAATATTAAAACAGAATCACTTGCTGGGTGATTCAGTAAGTTTTGAGCAGAACTCCGGATTGGCCACCGGGGGAAAACTCTCTAACCACCGCATCAAGCTGTCAAAACCTGCTACACGCTACAGCTGACACAGAAACTTGCTCCTTCAGAACAAAGCTGACACAGCCAAGACTCCTTCAGAGTCCATCCTTCCATAGATGCAAACAACTACCTGTTGTGATCCGGGAGACGACTCTGGACTGACCTGGTCGTACTGTGGTCTTTTCTACAAACTTCGGCACCTTGGGGTCACCCGACTCCCCGACATCTCGGATCCGAAAGAGAGTCTCCTCAGGGGTATGTAGAACACAGCAAGATTGCGTCTGATGCCGTTTTGATAAGATCCAACTTCATAGTTTAATGCAGACCAAATTCTTTTCACACCCAGAACATAGTTTCTTCTAGATACAAGGTTTTGATAAACACACACCATTCCATCATCACACATCACATCCCATCCACTTATATTCATCCATCAAATTCGTTTTATTTAACTTGCCTTGTTTTTAATTTGTTTAGAAAATAAATTTCTTACTTTTTATAAACCTGACTTTGTCTGAATTAATACGAAGTGTGTTTGATCACTGGAAAAGCAAAGAATCCTAAAACCTTCTGATTAAACATTCAAAGACCATTAAGGTTGATATCCTATATTTATATAGAGTTTCACATCTTATTGGTCATAAGTAAAGGTAACATATTAAGCTTAAAAGCAACAACATTTACTCCTCTACACAGTGTTTGTCCCGAGGACATTCAGATCGTCATTGCATTTTCTTCAAGTAGCCTGTTTCTGTGTCCCTACCTCTGCCTGTCATGCTGCCTCCTTCTCAACCCTCGACATCCTCCCCGGAGGAACCCACACTCACTCAGCCCAGTCGAACTCCACTACCCAGTGTAACGAAATAGAGTGATGTAACTATCTAGAGTTGTGTTTTAATACACTGTAAGTAGATCACTTGTTATAATCAGAAGATGGGCTGTTTTTATCATCAGGGAGTTTAATTAAACACTCTGTATTGACTTTGAGACAAGAAAAGAGAGAGAGTTGGGATCGTTTGAGAATCTTTAATTTCTTAATTATAAACTCTTAACAATCTACCAGGACTAACTCTGTGATGGATGAAAATGGATTTGGATGTTGTGTTGGTGCGTGTGTGTGTGTGTGGTTGGTTCAGACTCCTTAGGCTGACGTCATTGAATCTGGTAGTCTTTGTTATGACTAGATATCACGAGGCTTATAAAGTGATGACATGAGCTGCTATTTTGCCGTGTACGTACCCAGTGGGGGGCCTCCCAGGTAGATCAGGAAATGCCAGGTCCAAGAACCTCGGATGTGTACTGGAGCTGTCGAAGCAGCGGTCGCAGCACGTCAAAGCCCGTCTGAAGGGTCGACCCCGGTACCAATCGGCAGCGTCAGCAGGTGCTCTTATTTTGAAAGGATGTCGTCTGGTTGTTAAACGACGAAAATATCCAACTTCACAGTTCTTAGTTTAAAGAAGAAAACACATCTGGCCAGGCTGTGCTTCTCTTTCTTATGACGGTGAACATAACTGAAGTCAAAATGGAACCGAGCTTAAAATGGCGTTGCCTTGTTTTATATCTCTGAATTGTTGATAAGTTTTAGTAAAGCGAATTGGACACTTTAAGTCAACAAGCCAGATTCTCCTGCGGCAGCCGAAAGCTCTGATTGGTTGGAACAATGTGTCATGCGTTTCTATGGAGATGAGGGTCAGTCTGTCTGTGCAGTAGTCCTGTTTTCATTAAAAACATAAATCATGACATCTTTATTCCACAGAACATTCACTTGATTAATTATTGATCAACATCTGTTTCGAATAGCTTTAATCACAAATTAAGTACTTTGATTATTGAAAAGCTTCTTCTTCTCCTTCTGGCTCTTCTCCTGGAATGTAAACAGTCTGAGGAACACCCGACCTTGGCGTTTTCTACACGGGTGTTACTGTGCACAGGGGCAGCTGTGTGGAGCTGAAAATAATGAACTTCATAACCTTACACCAGCATTCCCAGCGCCAGCCTTCTGGCTCACGTCACCCGCCACGTCTACATAAGGAAGTGCAGCTCAACACCAAACCACTCAGTCATCGTTCCTAACCAGACTATGCTCCGAGTTCCTACCAGATCCTATCGGATTATTCAAGTCTGTTCTGACCAGAACAGCCCAAGCCACTCACCCTGCCGACTCACAGTAAGTCAGCTTGTTTCCTTTTGGAGCCGCCGTGCTCACTAGCTTTGTACGGTTTGACTGGCGCTGCTCACCTCCCTCCTCACCGGCCGAGCTCAGGAGTGGGCCGCAGCCCTGTATAATAAGAAGTCGGAGGCATGCAATGATTATGATGTTTTTGTGGCCGAACTAAGGAGGGCTTTTGTTCCCCCCAGCGGCGAGTTATCAGCGGAGGCCCAACTCATTCAGCTCCGACAGGGAAATCAGACTGTGGCCCAGTACACGTCCCGGTTCCGAACCACGGCTGCCAAACTGAGATGGGGGGAGGATGCGCTGAAGACAGTCTACCTGGAGGGGCTCTCCCCGCGTATCCGAGATGGAATGATTGGGGGGGAGACCCCGGAGACGCTAGACAAGGCGGCCGACCTCGCTCTTCAAATGGACCTGCGTCTCTTTACCCGTCGATCCGCTGAACCGCCAGTGACAACGGCCTCAGCGCCAGCTCGTCCTCACCCAGCCAGTGTGTTCCCTGACTAACACATGCAGCTGGGACACCTGAACCCAGAGGAGAGAGAGAGAGACGCTACAGGGAGGGGTTGTACGCCTACTGTGGTGCTCCTGGCCATCGACGCGTCACCTGTCCCCTCTGGCCGGGAAACGCAGACCCCAAGTAGGCAATACTAGAGGGGTCCTACTTGGAGTAACCGGCGCCCCCTCAACCCGCACCCTGCTCACAGTCACCTTTCATCTTTCCCAGGGACCCGTCGAGCTGAAGGCGCTCCTGGATTCCGGAGCAGCAGACTGCTTCATGGACAAAGATCTCGCCTCTCGACTTCGGGTTCCCCGGTCATCCCTCCGCCAGACCATTCCCGTTACCTCCGTGGATGGAACCCCGATCAGACCCTATCCAATCCGTCAGGAGATGGTTGGTCTCTGCATGGAAATAAACTCCCACTCCGAGACACTCCGATTCCTGATCGTGACAGCTCCTTTGTCCCCCCTGATTCTGGGTCATTCCTGGTTCCTGCGCCATAATCCCCAGATCTCCTGGTCATCTGGCCGAGTGCTTACTTGGGGTGCTGCCTGCCAGTCTCATTGACCTCCTCAACCTGATTCAGAGCCTGGCTACCCAGTTCCTGAGGATGTCGACAAGTCACAGTTCCCCTCCTGTTATCATGACCTGGCTCAGGTTTTCTCAAAGAATCCTACCACTGTCTTGCCTCCTCACCGCCCTTACGACCTGGAGATAAAACTCCTGCCCGGTTCTGTTCCACCTCGGGGCCGCTTGTACTCCCTGTCCCCAGCAGAGACTCAGGCCATGGACGCCTATATCACCGACGCCCTTCAACATGGGTTCATACGCCCTTCCACCTCACCAGGAGCCACGGGTTTCTTCTTTGTGAAAAAGAAGGAAGGGGGTCTTCGCCCATGCATCGACTTCAAGGGTTTAAACAAGATCACGGTCCGCGATCATCACCCCTTGCCTTTAATGACTACCGCCCTGGATGTAGTGTCCCAGTCCACCATCTTCACTAAGTTGGACCTGCGCAGTGCGTACAATCTAGTCAGGATAAAGCAAAGCAACGAGTGGAAGACCGCCTTTATCACCCCGACAGGCCACTGGGAATATCTAGTGATGCCTTTTGGCTTGTGCAACAGCCCCACGGGTTTTCAATGCCTGATCACAGACATCCTGAGGGACATGTTGGGCAGATGGGTTTTCGTGTACCTAGACGACATATTGATTTATTCCCGAACCCAAGAGGAACATGTCACGCACGTCCGAGCAGTCCTCTCCCGGCTATTGGAGAACTGGCTCTACTGCAAATTGGAGAAGTGTGCCTTCCATCAGGAGACCATTTCCTTCCTGGGGTTTGTCGTCTCATCCCAGGGTTTCTCAATGGACCCCCAGAAAGTCCAGGCGGTGGCTCAATGGCCGATACCCACTTCCCTGAAGCAGCTGCAGAGCTTCCTGGGCTTTTCGAACTTCTACCGCCGCTTCATACGCGGTTTCAGCTCCCTCGCGGCTCCTCTCACTGCCCTAACTAAGACAACAAATCAGACCCGCCCGTCCCGTCTAACTCCTGAGGCCACACAGGCTTTCCACACCCTGGTCCGCCGATTCACCACTGCTCCCATCCTCGTTCATCCAGACCCATCAAGGCCTTTTGTCGTGGAGGTGGACGCTTCTGAGGTGGGGGCAGGGGCGGTCCTGTCCCAACACGGTCCCGACTCCAAACTGCATCCCTGTGCTTACTTCTCCTGTAAATTCACACCAACCCAAAGTAATTACGGGGTAGGTGACAGGGAACTCATGGCCATTAAATGGGCCTTGGAGGAATGGCGGCAGTGGTTGCTGGGTACAACGGACCCCTTTACCATCTGGACAGACCACCAGAACCTCATCCACATCCAGAATGCCCGGCAACTTAACCCCCGTCAGGCCCGCTGGGCGCTTTTCTTTGAACCATACCACTTCCACCTGGCCTATCGTCCTGGTTCAAAGAATCTGAAGGCTGACGCTTTCTCCCGCCTAATACCCAATCTGCACCCGCCAGGGAACCGCCACCTATTCTCCCAGCCCAGAAGATCATCGCAGCTCTCCACTGGCCGGTAGAGGACGCCTTCCGGGCTGCCTTGCCCACCGATCCCGCACCTGCCAATGCGCCTCCCGACCGGCTTTATGTGCCTTCCTCCTGCCGCTCTGAAGCCCTGGCCTGGGGGCATGCATCCCGTCTGGCTGGACACCAAGGAGAGACCCGAACCCTCCAGTTCCTGCAACGTGAGCTATGGTGGCCCTCCATGGCCAAGGACGTAAAAGAATACGTGGCCGCCTGTCCCACTTGTGCCCGCTCCAAGACCCCAAACCAACCCCCGACTGGAGCTCTACAACCTCTCCCAATACCACACCGACCATGGTCCCACATCGGCCTGGACTTTGTAACAGGGTTACCTCCTGTCAACCAGCTCGAGACCATCCTAACCACCGTGGACAGGTTCTCAAAGGCGGTCCACCTGGTGGCGCTTCCTGGTCTGCCCACAGCCAAGCAGACGGCCGAGATCCTCCTGGAGCAGGTGGTGCGCCTCCATGGTTTCCCCCAGGACATCGTTTCGGATCAGGGACACCAGATCCCACAATCTCCACATTTCCTCGGCCACTGGTCTCTCCCCGTTCGAGCTATGCTATGGGTACCAACCCCCTCTCTTCCACCACCAGGAACCTGAGACTGAGGTCCCCGCTGCCCAGACCCTGGTCCGGCGTTGCCACCTCACCTGGATCCGTGCTTGGGCAGCCATCCAGCAAGCAAACATGGAGTACGCTCGCCAGCACAGACGCCGCCACCGGACGGGGCCGACTTTCCAAACTGGCGACAGGGTATGGGTGTCTACCCGGAACATGCGCCTGCCCGCTGGCTCCCGGACGCTCGCTGCACGGTTTGTGGGACCCTAGCGGGTGGAGAAGGTCATTAACCCGGTGGCGTACCGCATCCGCCTGCCCAGGCCTCTCAAAGTACATCCCGTCTTCCATGTGTCCCACTTGAGGCCTGTACGGACTTCTCCCCTTGCTCCTCCTCCGGATCCCGAGCCTCCACCTCGAGGGGTTGGCGAGGATGTGATTTTCGCCGTACGGTGCCTGCTGGACGCCCGTCGCCGTGGCAGAGGCTGGCAGTACCTGGTGGATTGGGCGGATTACGGCCCTGAGGAATGTTCCTGGGAGCCGACGAGCGCGATCATGGACCCCTCGCTCATCTCCGATTTCTGGGCCCGTCGCCCTGGGACTTCTGGGGCCGTCCCTCGGGTGGGGGGTCCTGTCACGCTGCCTCCTTCTCAACCCTCGACATCCTCCCCCAGAGGAACCCACACTCACTCAGCCCAGTCGAACTCCACAACCCAGCATTCCCAGCGCCAGCCTTCCGGCTCATGTCACCCGCCACGTCTGCATAAGGAACTGCAGCTCAACACCAAACCACTCAGTCATCGTTCCTAACCAGACTATGCTCCGAGTTCCTACCAGATCCTATTGGATTATTCAAGCCTGTTCTGACCAGATCATCCCAAGCCGCTCACACTGCCGACTCACAGTAAGTCAGCTTGTTTCCTTTTGGAGCCGCCGTGCTCACTAGCTTTGTACGGATTGACTCCTAGAGCAAACGCTTGTCAATTTGCCCGGTGTCAGTCACGCCGCGCTTGGGTCAAAATACACGCAACAATCTGAACTCTCGCTCCGGTCCAGCTCAGCTCGAGTCAGGACTTACACCGCCGTTTGATTATTTATCATTTTCTTAATGAGAACACATCTAGCAAATGTTCTACTGTTTTCAAGCCACCGTTATCTTCTGATAATGATCCTGAGTCTTTAACAACTCACCTTAATGAGCACTGTTGCTCCATTCTGGACAATATCTTTCATGTCAGAACCAGATCAGTTCCTGCAGTCCCTGGTTTAATGACTGCATTGGCAGCCTGAAGTGCCGGTGTTGAAAAATTGAGCCCTTGTTGAAGAAAACTTGTCCCTACATCCATCTGCAT
This sequence comes from Nothobranchius furzeri, assembly GCF_043380555.1. Classification (NCBI taxonomy): domain Eukaryota; kingdom Metazoa; phylum Chordata; class Actinopteri; order Cyprinodontiformes; family Nothobranchiidae; genus Nothobranchius; species Nothobranchius furzeri. The sequence continues at coordinate 40,273,269 of NC_091748.1, read as the reverse complement.
CTAATGGATCTTCTGACCTCTTTTAACTCTGCTGTCATAGATGCAAGGGTTGCCTATTTTTCCAACCTAGTTTCCTAGAGCAAAGGGAATCCCAAGGTGCTTTTTAACACCATCAGCAGTGTTGTCTTTCCTGCCTCTCCCACAGCCTCCATTCACTCTGATGGAGACTGAAAACATTCTGTTTTTCTTTGTGGACAAAGTCAATACGGTTAGATCATTTAGCATGCAGATGGGATACTGTACCTCCACCTGTCTTCTGTTGAACTAGGGAGGTGTCACGCGTGCCGGTGAATGAAGCCGAGGAGAGGCGAGGATCCAGACCGGGGAGGAAACAGACAGACAGGTAGGATTTCTTACACAGATTTTATTCTGAGACACGCTGGAGAATGAAACAATGGACCAACACAAGACACAGAACAGAAGGGGCTTAAATACATGAGGGCAGGGAGCTAAGGTGATTGGGAAATGAGAGGCAGGTGGGAGCAATCAACGAGACACAAGGCTGAACCAAAACGGGGAGACAGGACAGGGTGTGACAGAGGAGGCGACGACGGGCTCTTGGGGCCTGCGCCTGCGACAGTGGAGGAGGCGACGATGGGCTCTTGGGGGCCTGCGTCTACAGTAGAGGAGGAGGCGACGACGGGCTCTTGGAGGCCTGCGTCTACGGCAGAGGAAGAGGCGACGGGCCCTTGAAGGTCTGCGGCAGAGGAGGAGGCGACGATGGGCTCTTGGGGGCCTGCGGTACAGAAGGAGGCGACGACGGGCTCTTGGGAGCCTGCGCCTGCGGCAGAGGAGGAGGCGATGACGGGCTCTTGGGGGCCTGCGCCTGCGGCAGAGGAGGAGGTGACAACGGGCTCTTGGGGGCCTGCGTCTGAGGCGTCGACCTCTGGAGTAGAGAGAGCGTCGACATCAGAGGAGGTGTCGACATCAGATGAGGCGTCAACATCAGATGAGGCGTCGACTTCAGATGAGGCGTCAACTTCCGATGAGGCGTCGACTTCAGATGAGGTGTCGACCCTTGGACAGGAAGAGGCGTCGACCCTTGAACAGGAAGAGGCGTCGACCCTTGGACAGGAAGAGGCGTTGACCCTTGGACAGGAAGAGGCGTCGACCCTTGGACAGGAAGAGGCGTCGACCCTTGGACAGGAAGAGGTGTCGACCCTTGGACAGGAAGAGGCGTCGACCCTTGGACTGGAAGAGGCGTCGACTTCAGAACACAAGGAGGTGTCGACTTCAGAACATGAGGAGGTGTCGACTTCAGAACACGAGGAGGTGTCGACTTCAGAACACGAGGAGGGGGCGTCGACCACAGGACAGGACAGGGCATCGACCACCATCGACTTCTGGTCCAGGGGCGTCGGCTTATGGTCCGGGAGCGTCGACTTCTGGTCCTTCGACTTCTGGACCGTCGACCTCTGGACCGCCGGCCTCTGGACCGGAACCGGAACCGTCTGCTTCTGGTCCGGGGGCGTCGGCTTCTGGTCCGGGGGCGTTGACTTCTGGTCCTTTGACTTCTGGACCTTCAACCTCTGGACCGCCGGCCTCTGGACCGGAACCGTCTGCTTCTGGTCCGAGGGCATCGGCTTCTGGTCCGGGGGCGTCGACTTCCGGTCCTTCGACTTCTGGACCGTCGACCTCTGGACCGCCGGCCTCTGGACCGGAACTGGAACCGTCTGCTTCTGGACCGGTCCCGTCTGCTTCTGGACCGGTTCCGTCTGCTTCCGGGCCGGTACCGTCTGCTTCTGGGCCGGTACCGTCTGCTTCTGGGTCGGTCCCGTCTGCTTCTGGGCCGGTACCGTCTGCTTCTGGGCCGGTACCGTCTGCTTCTGGGCCGGTTCCGTCTGCTTCTGGGCCCAAACCATCAGCTTCTGGGCCCGAACCGTCCGCTTCTGGGCCCGACCCGTCCGCTTCTGGGCCCGACCCGTCCGCTTCTGGGCCGGATCCATTGACGTCTGGAGTGGAGGCGGAGCAGCTGCGGGAGGGGCTGCCTGGACAGGCTGCGGAGGTGCTGGGAACGGAGAGAGCAGGGAGGACAAACTGTCCAGCTGAAGCTCCCGGAGGCTGAGGGCCAGATGGAGCTGGGCCAGCTCAGCCCGGAGACCGGCGAGCTCTGCTGGGTGTGATGAGGAGGACAGAGCGTCCAGGCGGGTTTCCTGGGAGTTGATGAGCTGGCGGAACCGGCCAAGCTCCGCCGGGAGACTGACAAGCTCGGTCAGCTGGGCAGTGGACAACGCTCCTTCCCCTGTAGGTGACGGAGGCGCTGATTCGGCAGGAGACGGGACTGCTGGTCTGGCCGGGGGCGTGTCTAAACTGCTGCGCCAGGCAGGGGCAGCGGCAAACTCACAGCTCCGTCCCGGGACACCGGATCATGGTGGAGTCCGGCGTCTTTCCCCACGCCGTGGACCAACTCCGGGGGAACAGACAGCCAGCCTTGTGCCCTCGTAGCCGGAGGGATCCAGGAGCGTCTCCCGATCCAAACTCCCATCCAGTTCAGGAAGGGCGGCGAGGATCGCCGAGGCTGACGGTCAGGGGCGGCGGCGGCGGCGAGGCGGAGCTGGGGCTGGAGAAGGAGAAGCAGAAGCCAGCTGGTGGGTCGGGGTAAGCCACCGGAGCAGGTACTCTCACGGAAGGATCTCTCCGCTGGATCCTTTAACGGGTCGATCCATTCTGTCACGCGTGCAGGTGAGTGAAGCCGAGGTGAGGCGAGGATCCAGACCGGGGAGGAAACAGGCAGACAGCTAGGATTCTTTATACTGACTTTAATATGAGACACGCTGGACAACGAAACAATGGACCGAAACAAGACACAGAACAGAAGGGGCTTAAATACACGAGGGCAGGGAGCTATAAGGTGATTGGGAAACGAGAGGCAGGTGGGAGCAATCAACGAGACACAAGGCTGAACCAAAACGGGGAGACAGGACAGGGTGTGACAGGAGGGCCACTTCTATTTTCTGTCTATTTTCTCCCTTTGGGAAATATTTTTGAGTGGGATGGCGTCAGATGCCTTCTTTTAAATAGCTTTTATGTTGCTTTTATCTATATTTATTGACTGTTTTTAAGTGTAACTGTTTTAAATGATTGTTTTATGATTGTTGCCTGTGCAGTGCTTTGGTCAGCTCACATGCTGTGTTTAAACTGTGCTATATTAAAAAAAATGATATGGTATGGTAATGAGCTCTCATTACGTGTAATAGAATGTGACAGGCTGATTTTTTGGTGAACAGGAACAAAGTCTTTATAGTAGGGTATCTAATGGTTTCCTCTCATGGTCCTGAGTTGAGCTTCATGTAATCATGATGTGAAGCTGGTAAAAAAATAATCATGGACTGTTGGTCAAAAATTAGAAGTCAGACTGGTCATGCTGATCTCATGCCTTGCCTATAACACCATCACGCCCTCAACCTTGTGGTAAAGAGGCATGATTGTCTGGCATGTGGCTGGATCTTGACTCCATCCCAGAGAGTCATTCTAGGACACAATCCAGGGTGTGATGTGATAGTGGATGCAGAACTTGTTGATAAATTGTGATGAAGGTACAGGGGATCTGAAAATTGCTAATCCTATTTTATGGGTGTTACAGTAAGTAAGCAGTAGCATCATAAATGTCTCAACACTGAAGAGGGTTTTGCAAATTAGCTGATTCAGGTTTGCGCCGATATGATAAGGTGCCAGCAAACAATCATTATTTTCATTTTGCTGGGATTTTTTAAATTAGATTTCTTAAACTTCCCTAAATGAGTACTGGCGTCTACTCTGTCAGTGTTTCCCTTCAGGAGTCTGCACAGCCAATCAACTGTCTCCAATTAGTCCTCATCAATCAGTAATCATCTACATCTAACAGGATCCGTCCCTCTGAATGCAGCACTTGTTTACTTGAAAATAAACCTGTCATTGATTGATGCTTCCTATCTTTTGTACCCTTTAGTGAATCACATGAACTCGCTGCAATCTCTTCAGAATAAATGCTTGTTTGTCATGGTCATAAAACTATTAACATGATGCTAACAGACTGCAACGAACCTCTAAGATTTACAAGAGAGGAAGTAAAAGGCCTGGCACTGCTGTACTCAAACACTGTCTCCTCCACAGAACACAGGCTCAGCTGTCATCTATATATTTACATCACTCTGCAGTTGTTAAAAATGAAGTTTCCCAGTCACGGATGGCTGTTAGGTGCTTGACTTCAGCCATATTTACGATGCAGATATGACTGAAAATGGCTGCTTTGAGATAAAAGACAGTTTTATGACTGCACGGTTATTTATTCCACCGTAGCTTGTTCGTGGTTTTACTCCAACGCATTGTCTTGAAAAAGTGAGACAGCTTTTATTTCCTCAGCAGTTTTATGGTTTTTATTTAAACAACTCAGACATGAACAGGTGAATAAAAAAGGCTTGTTAAAACAAGCTTAAGCGCTCAACACAATTCTCAGCATCATAGCTAACACTAATCCATGTCTGTGTTTCCGTACTTTTCAGTCTTTAATGTCACAACCCTAAACCAGGAATGAACCAGAATGTAGATCATCAGTGTGTGAAGGACTAAAGCACTATAAGTGGAGGCCATTTACCAAGTGAACCCTTTATTGCACTTCAGATATTTATATACTGACTATAAATGACTTATAAATATGCAAATGAATTCTGTTAATCATTGCCCTACCTGTCACATAACAGTTTTTTTTCTGCTGCTAAATATTAAGAAACATAACTGTCATTTTAAAACATGTGGGGTATGAACAACAACAACATAGTGTGTTAAGGTCCTGGTTGGATGGACGTTTAACAGCACTGAGTACATGAATGTACATACAAGTACAGACATCCTGTATCCTCTTGTTCTTGTTGTGGAAGCTTGAGTCCACTGTCATCCCAGGACACGGTGTACCACTGACAGGAAAACCCATCATTTTATTGGAACGTGCTAATTAATTCGTATTCAGTCGTCTGTAAAATTAGCCAGATTTCTCAAAAGTCACTGGACTGACGGAACTCAGACAATAATAATTGGGTTTACATCTACAACATATTCACATTTGAGCTCTCCCCGGTTCAACAGCAAAACAACTTTATCAAGCATAAAAATAACTGACTGATTTATAGATATTGTGCTCTAATTTAATGTAGTAACAGGGGAGTCATTCACAACATTTAATCGATTATTATGAGAACATTAGCAAGATTAGATATTATTTTCAAAATTTGGCTCAAATAACTTCACCATTTTTCCAACATAAAATTGGGGTTTGGGTTTAAAATATTGCTATAGCTTAGGCCTTTGAGTGCATGAATTAGTTTAGTGGTTTAGATGTTCTACATATACATATTTAGTGCTGATCCGTATTTAATTTCAGTGTTTCTAGTATTTTAAAACTATAAAAGTTTTTTATTTTCTTAAAACAAAAAAACATCTGTATTGTGGAGCTTACTTTTTAATTTTTTGTTCCTTTTATATGTTGTTGTTGGCTTCACAGAAGAATAAATGACCTTTGCTAAGTGTACAATCAGAGCTCTGTTCCATAAACAAACACAGCTTTTGAACTTGTTGCTTTTATCAGGATAATTCTTTTCATCTTTGCTCTCAAGTGAGCTCTGTCCATAAATCTGATTTGTTTGATCACAGTTGGTGTTTCTGTACTGTGATGGTCCATCGGAAGTGGCTGAAAGCCCAGAGAAATCAATACTGCCTCAGATCTAAATTTATTTAGGCTATCCTTTCTGCAACGAGAACTTAGACGTGACATTTATGTTTCAACACTGTTCAGCTTGTTGAAAATTTCCCTAAATTACCCTTGTAGATCGATAAGTGATGAATGAATGAAACATATTGTCAGGGAGAAAAGTGAAGAATCACACATTGCAGGTGCAAATCTTTAACTCATGCTCGTCTCTTAAAAGCCCTTCATGAACTGATCAATGAAGTCGTGTGATGAAGTGAGAAAAACTGATTGTAAAATGCAGCTGTTCAGAATAATATTAAAGGATTTTGACGTCTGACAAAAATACTTAAAGCTTCATCTCTCATTGAAATCTTAGTCTCTTCTGGCTTATTTCACTGCGTAAAAATGATCAGGATCATGCTTGGAGGAAAAAAAACATACAGCATTCCAAGAAAAACACCTGCTACCTACAGTAAAACATGGTGGTGGTTCCATCATGCTGTGGGCTGTGTGGCCAGTGCAGGGACTGGGACTCTTGTTAAAGTTGAGGGACGCATGGATTCCCCTCAATATCAGCAGATTCTGGAGACCAATGTCCAGGAATCTGTAACAAAGCTGAAGTTATGCCAGGGCTGGATCTTTCAGCAAGACAACGACCCTAAACACTACTCCACATCTACTGGGACATTCATGCAGAGGAACAAGTGGAACGTTCTGGAATGACCATCTCAGTCCCCACACCTGAAAATTGCTGAAAATCTGTGGCGTGAGTTAAAGAGATCAGTCAATGCTCGGAAGCCATCAAACCTGAATGAACTAGAGATGTTTTATAAAGAGGAATGGTCCAGAATACCTTCAACCAGAATACAGACTCTCATTGGAAGCTATAGGAAGCATTTAGAGGCTGTTATTTCTGCAAGTGGAGGATCTACTAAATGTTGATTGAGTTAATTTCGTTTTTAGGGTTGCCCAAATTTATGCTCCAGTCTAAATGTGTTTAAACAATTATTGCACACTTTCTGTAAATCCTATAAACTTGGATTCACGTATCAAAAATCACTGTGCGTCTCCTATATGATATTTTTAACTGAAAATTTTTATCGTAGCAGCCAACGATTTATGCAGGAAAATCCTGAAGATTAACCAGGCTGCCCATATTTCACATCCCACTGTATTCTGCTAGGCTCCGCGAGGCCCTGGGATGCCACTGCTGTGGGTCCTGGCTAGATGGGCTGGGGTCTCCCTGTCCCAGGTGAGTTTCGGGAACGGGGCTACCTTTTGGGGTCAGTGGTAGAGCTGGCACCCTGGGAGGGAGTCCCTTTCTTTCCTCCCCGTTCCCAGACATGTCCCTCCTCCTGCTCCATCACATCACCACATGCACACAAAATAACTAGATGGGCTCTAGATGTCTAGGGCTCAGACTTCCACCGTGTCTTGCGTGGGACTTTGTCATTCCTGTAGAGAAACCTGACATACACAAACTGTGTACATACAGTAGTCACAGTACTCACTGTGCTCTCACAAGTATGGACTCTGGTGTTTTTGACAGATTAACTGAGGCTGTGGTTGGCACTAAATGTACCATGAAGGAATTATTACTGTGTGCTTTTCAGTAAACATCATTACTAGGGATGAGCCGGATACTCGTTTCAGACGAGTATCCGGTACGGATAAAGCATTTTTGTCGAGTACGAGCATGAAACGAGTAAAACTCGTAAATATCTGTAATCGTGCTGAAGGAAAATCCTCATTGGGTAACTGACTGTCTTCACACTCTGTGATTAGCCAGTCAAATAGAGCGCCCGCCCCTCCCTACACACAAAACTCAGCAGCCGGGAGCTCAGTCCGCGTCCGGTCCATCCACGCACACACACAGACAGTAACGGATCTCTCTGTGCTTGCTTCACTGTTCACGTTTCTTCAGTACTCCCTATATTTTCTTCAGTTTGCTTCTTTTTAAAGTTACTTTAAAGTTATTTAAAGTTACTTTTTTCGTAACGTACGTGGTGCATTTGACAAGACAGCTGAGAACGGCTCGTGCTGCGTCAGTCACTGCCTCCGCTCCGGTCGGGTTTTTTTTCTCTCTCTCCTCTTCCTCAGGATCCACTCCCTCTTTCCTATTCCACTCTCTCTTTCTTTACATTTTTTTTATCACAATTGTCTATTTTTTGATGATTTTAAATATATTTTAATCATTTTTTAAATTCTTTTTTCTATTTTACATGTTTTGTTTTTGTGAAGCGCAAAGTGATTTTTATCTTGAGAGGCGCTACAGAAAAGATCTTTTCTTCTCTCTCTTAAATCATGCACTTAAATATTAATGTTCTGATTTTACTGAAAAACTTGTTCTGTAATAGTTTCTTTACTATTGTGATCAAAAACATTTAATCTCAACTCTGAGGCTGCTCTGTAAATAGTTTTCAAATAAACAATACACATAGCAACTTCTGATCAGACTTAAAACAACGTATTGATGTAAACCACACCCACTTCCGGTTAAAGTACACACACTTCCGGGTTAGGCCACGCTCACTCCGAGTACAGATACAGAAACAGATAATTTAGATCAATGGTTCCCAAAATTATTTAGCCGCGCAACCCCTTCTATGTCCCGACCAGCCCCCACATCAGGGCATGGCTATATATATATATATATATATATATATATAAGACCCATCTTTTTAGGTTAGCTTTTATCCAAATATTTTCTACAGTTTTATTTCTCGTTTTACATGATTATATTTTATTACTTGCTTTGCATGTTCTATATAATTATATTTTAGCACAGTTTTATTATTCAATTATTATTTTACTGTCTATATCATTTTATTTATTACTTATGTTCTAATTTTTGTCATTTATATTAGCTCTTTTATTATATTTTTACTCATTTTAATCCAGTGTTTCCTCTGTGGGGGCCCTCTGCCCCGGGAGCGGTGGTCGACTGTAGCTTCCTGGGCGCTCTATAGGTGGGGGTCTATGCTCCCCCTCCACTGAGCGCCCTGACTTAGTGTGGAAGACCTGATGCTGCCGGGACAGACGGCTCCTCTGATGGCGTTTCCTTGCGTTACCATACTTGGCTCATCTGGGCTCAGCCTAATATAATTTTTAATTGTGTGTGCGTGTACGTGTGCTTGCATATGTTTGTAAATGTTTTTAACCTGTTATGGGAATCTGGGGTCATTTTGTAAAGCACTTTGAATCACACTTTGTTTGAAAAGCGCTTTAGAAATAAATTTGATTGATTGATTGATTGATTGATTGATTGATTGATTGATTGATTGATTGATTGATTGATTGATTGATATCAGACGTCAAGCTAAACAGACAGGGTTAGAAAATATGATTGACCTTTTTCCCCATCACTTTCATTTTTTAAATAGTAATTAATAAACTTTCAATACCATTACAGCAGGGGTGTCAAACTCAAACTCACACGGGGCCGAAATGAAACTCTGGGACGGAGTCGAGGGCCAAACTTAATATTTTTGAAAAAGTGACGGCAAATTTGCACATTTTCTTTATCAACATAAATGCAATTTTGAACCTTTTAATTTGGAAAAAAACTTATTTCTGCATTAACACTGAATGTGGAATAACCAAATTACACACGAGCAAGTCAGTTTTAAATAAAAGGCATCAGTAGTATTCATTACTTGTGGTATAATCAGCATTTTTAAAATATATTCAGGATTTATGTTTTCTTGTTTATTCATTTTTCTTATTTTTTATTCTCCTTTTTTCTCCTGTAATACGTGTCATCGCTGCTGTGACGTCTAGCTTTCCCCACTGAGGAACAATAAAGGGATTTTCTATTCTATTCATCTATCTGCAGCCTTTCCACTTCCTGTTTACTGTAGGTTAAATCTTTTCTCACGGGCCAACAACAAAATAAAAATATCATTTTATCTTAAATGAAAATGCAACATCTCACCTGTTAACTTTCATGTTTTGGAGCAGAAAAAGAGCATAAAACCAACATATTTAAAGCTCAGTTTGCTCCACTGGTTTACTGTGATGCTCACCTGTTCCAGCCAGATACCTGCATCATGGGGTTGATCTGAGCTGAGGAGGAGACTCCTGTTGTTTTGTTCATCTTCATCATAATAATGACAACATTAGATGACAACAGGTGCTCACATAGGTTGGAAAACTTTCGTGAACACATTACTGAGCAGTTAAAATCTCCATTTCTGGGCTTCAACGTCGGCAAACAGCTGAGTGAACTCGGCACGGAGTGAGAGGAGTGTTTAGTTTGTCCGAGACAGCGGAGCTGCAGAGACCGGCAGCAGGCGCTGAAAAAACACAAAGGAGGGGGCATCGTCGGCTCCGCGCTGACACCGCAAAGCATCATGGGAGTTGAAGTCTTTGCGGTAAAATCGGCCAGCGGGCCAGTTTTAATATATTTTGATATTTATCTCGCGGGCCACATAAAAATGCTCCGCGGGCCGCATCTGGCCCGCGGGCCTTGACTCTGACATATGTGCATTACAGTTTCCTTTGATTTAATTTTAAATAAATATTTAGAGTGCCCAGGTAGCACATAAACAATGCAATTTAACGGTTTTCTTAAAGTAGGAACGTTTAACCTGTGCGGCCAGAGCGCTCTCCTTCCTTCTGCTCTGCGTAAACCTGAGCTGATCACCTACTTGTGCGTAATCAAATGTCTATAGGGGAAAAGATGGAAAAGATATAGCCATGATGTTCACTTTCGCCTCAGACCGACTTACTGCTGTTTTATGGTGCGGCTGAATCTGTGATCCGCTGCCACGCGGACTGGAATAACAAATGCTGCAGTACCAGGAGTTGTAGTCAGGTTCGGAGTCACTGGCTGGAGCGGACCCGACTTTAATACGTCATCCCAAAATAGAAGCTAATATCTTAATTTGGCCTTGAATGAAAAATATTGTTATAAAACCTCTTAAAAGTTTTTATCACAGAGGAGGCAGCGCTCATTTCTGTCTTCAGTCTGACGGCGCGCCGGAGTTTGCGCAGCGTGCACGCTTATTGAATCTGTGTGTGTGTGTGTGTGTGTGCGCGCGCGTGTGTGTGTGTGTGTGTGTGTGTGTGCGTGCGCGTGGCACAGCTCCATGAGCCGCTCCAGTCACTGTGTCTCGTTATCGGCGCTATTTAAACCAATGTTGTAAAATGACTTCTGCCCAGCCCAGATGTGCTCACTTGTGCACCCGTGAGCCGTGGCTCCGCTGGAACGCGTCTGACCTCTGACAGACGCACTCTGAACTTCAGATCTTCAGCGTGCTGTTAATAGCCTGAATGGGAATCATTTCTTGATTTATTTAGTTACATCCACAATGTTCTGTGTGTGAGATTTACAACGTCAGAACACCTGCATGAGACAGGTGTTAATTACAATCTGCCGGAATGACTCGCCACCTTCAGATTCCTCCAACACCGTTAAAAATGATCAAATACGGAACATATCGGCGTGCGCAGGCCAGAGTGCTGACGCTCGGAGCGCATCATTATTATGAAGCTAGGGCACATGTGGAGGACACGCGCTCGCGTGCAAAAATATACTTGTTTTCAATTACATTTATTGTGCCCACTTACTTTTTCTTTGGCCCACCCACAAATGAGTTTCTGGCTACGCTAATGGTGACATATGACAGACTTCTCTGAGCTCCGCAGTCATTACACTTTTCACCTCGCGCACCCCCTAGCGGCAGCTCCTGCACCACACTTTGGGAATCCCTGATTTAGATGGTTGAACAGATACAGATACAGATAGTGGTGTACTCGCTCATCCCTGATCATTACTACATATCCTCATGTTGTTGGTATTGTGATAACTTGGTGCTGTTGTATTTGTGTTCACTGGAAAAGCTACAAGTTGTGTTGCTCAAACAGAAATAATTGGGTGAAATGTTAGAAAATGTGAAATTGGATGGAAGAGTGGAAATAAAGAGGTTTCAGGGTCACAAAGTAAATTGGTAGGAAAGTCAGCAAATGCTTACCAGAGGAGCGTGAGTTTGGTCCGCATAGCCAGTAGTAAGTCGGACCTTTTCCCAGTGAGGGTTGGACTCCGCCAGGGCTGCCCTTTGTCACCGGTTCTTTTCATCACTTTTATGGACAGAATTTCTAGACACAGCCGTGGTGTGGAGTGTGTCGAGTTTGGTGGCAGGAGAATCTCGTCTCTGCTTTTTGCGGATGATGTGGTCCTCCTAGCTTCATCCAGCTCTGACCTTCAGCTCTTGCTGGGTAGGTTCGCGGCCGAATGTGAAGCGGCTGGGATGAGGATCAGCACCTCCAAATCTGAGACCATGGTTCTCGACCGGAAAAGGGTGGCTTGCCACCTCCGGGTTGGGGGAGAGGTCCTACCTCAAGTGGAGGAGTTTAAGTATCTCGGGGTCTTGTTCACGAGTGAGGGTAGGAGGGATCGGGAGATCGACAGGCGGATTGGTTCGGCGTCTGCAGTGATGCGGACGCTGAGCCGATCTGTCGTGGGGAAGAGGGAGCTGAGCCAGAAAGCCAGGCTCTCGATTTACCGGTCGATCTACGTCCCAATCCTCACCTATGGTCATGAGCTTTGGGTAATGACCAAAAGAACGAGATCGCGGATACAAGCGGCCGAAATGAGTTTCCTCCGTAGGGTGGCCGGGCTCAGCCTTAGAGATAGGGTGAGGAGCTCGGACATTCGGGAGGGACTCGGAGTAGAACCGCTGCTCCTCCGGATCGAAAGGAGCCAGTTGAGGTGGTTTGGGCATCTGGTCAGGATGCCTCCTGGACGCCTCCCCGGGGAGGTGTTTCGGGCATGTCCTGCCGGCAGAAGGCCCCCGGGTCGACCCAGGACACGTTGGAGAGGTTACATCTCCAATCTGGTCCGGGAACGCCTTGGGGTCCTGCCGGAGGAGCTGGTGGACAAGGCCGGGGAGAGGACGGCCTGGAGCTCCCTAGTTGGGATGCTGCCCCCGCGACCCGGACCCGGATAAGCGGAGGAAGACGAGACGAGACGAGTCAGCAAATGCTGTGTTGAGCTTGAGAATCATGTGGAGGTTATTTAAAAGAACAGACTACAGTGAATATTGAAATATGAACTTTGGGAAGCAACTTGAAAGATGGAATACCGTTACCCGACTATCACTGACTTGGAGGCATTTTCTTTACTGAAATTTAATTTGTTGTGTTGACTTATGAAGACGGTGATTGTTACAAACCTCCACACCTGATTTTGGCAAGATTAAACCCACATAGAAAACACATTTAATGAAAATTTAAGCAAACAATAATGGACAATTATTAAGTAAAATATGTGCTTTACTGACTTCAGATACGGTTATTTTTATCATTCAGGCATTAAAAGAGAGAAGTTCTACCCCAGTGAGGCCCAAGGCTCTGACAGCACACCATCATGGCCCACTGTCACTGATCACATGAACAGAATATAATCCCCAGGCCACGGACACAAGTACATAAGCACATGACTACTACAGTGGCTTGATAGCATGCAAGTGCACAATAATCCGCACAAACAGTCACCAGAGCACTACTGAAAATATAGTAAAGGGTCTAAACAGCCACATGCACATTGCTTTGAGTAAACATTCAGGTCAAACCACCAGGAGGCAACAAAAGGCATATTGTTCCAAACAGAAAGCAATAAAATCAATGCAGGAAGGGAGACTGAGGTACAAATAAGGAATAAAACCAAAAAACAATCACCACTTTGTCTAGAATTTGCTTGTAGTGAAGGGGAAGAAGTCAGGGGTGAGACAGATGCCTTGGGCTACGTTCCTTTGTGAACGTTTACAGGCAACAGTCAGCATGCCCGTATGATTGTTCACTACATAGGACTCAAAGGGAGACAAGGCACAGCGTTGACACAATTCATTGTCTCACCAAGATACATGACAGCATCACTTGCCTACAGTTTCCAAACCACACTGTTACACTGTTATAGAGTCAGACTAGTTCCTGAACTTCGTAAACTGAACTAAATAATCTTTTAGCCTGAACCAACGTTATTTAGGCGAGTGCTTACTCAGCTGGATTTTGGACCTGACTGTGGGTCATGAATCACTAAGTAAACTCTGTGAAGTAAAAATACCTGAAAAATATTCTTAATACATATTTTCATTGTGAAGGATGTAGAACCAACAGTATCAGTCATAAACTAACGTTAGTTTTATTGTAAAAGTTCTATCTGAGTTTGTTCAACTAGCTTTTAGCATAGCTTCATTTTTATTGTTCAGCCAGCAACATCTGAAGTCTTATTCCATTTTTGGTTCGTTTTTAAACTCAGGAAAGGTTTCTCTTTACCTTGCTGACAGTTTTGTTTGCGTCTGCAAACAACCTCAGAGCTGACGCTGATGGTGGGGTCACTTCCTACTCTGTTTATCTGTGGGCAGCAGAGGACGTTGTCGCCCTCTGCTGCCCGCTCTCCTCTCTCCGTTGATGCAGTCCCATGCGCGGTCCAATGTGTAAACCCCATCGTCCCTGTTCATGGTCCCACATCCACGTCTACTTATCTCTATAACTTCCTTTATCCATCTTTTGTATTTCTGTTGTTCGGTGTATATGATCCTTGTGTTGTCCCAGTCCATTACATGGTTTTCTCTTGTGCAGTGATCTGTTACGGCTGTTAGTCAGCCGTAAAAATAAACGTAGTTTATTTTTCAGTAAACCTAGAATGCTTTACCTTTGGCTAGAGACAGGACTAGTGGGAACACTAATGCTTTTTTCCAATTCTCTTTTCCAAATTCCCAAACAACCAGAAAGAATACTGATCAGAAATAAAGACTTCACCCCCAGTCCTCAACCGTCCAATCCCTGGAGGTTGTATAAGGATACCCCAATCCCTTAGCTACATCGACTTTAGGAGTTGGTCCCTGATTCTTTTTATTAACAATTTAACCGAGCCCCTTGAGGCCTGATAAATGTTTAGGTGTAAATGTATTAGCAGCAATTATGTTTCCTGCAAATATCATTAGTAAAAAAATGAAAAGTGCACGGATTTTCTTTTGTACAACGATGGTGATCAGAGGAATATAATCCACTGCACTACTCTAACTGAAACAGCACGACATAGTGTTCCCCAAGGAACTCAGGTTACAAAACCTTGTGATTCTTAAAAGATAAATGTTAGTATCAGTTATATTAAAGTGGCGTAAAAAACCTTCTTGATGTCTTCATTTTATAAAATTTGTAAAAGTATTTTAACTCGTAGGTCGCAATTGTTGTTAGCGTTGCAATACACTCTGGGTAGTGATGTCATATGGTTGTATCACAGTTGCACCGCCCGACTTTGGGACCCTGTAGTGAATGTTCAGCGACATCAACATGTCATCTGTTCAGCCTTTTCAATTCGAAGCAGAGTGAAATATTAATGAGGAGATCACTGATGATGTTTCACAAAACGAGCATCAAAATTGTTACGTCTGCCTTAAATATCCTTAAAGGAGACCTGGCATTCTTCAGTTTTGTGTTACAGGTGGGCGTGTCAGTGAGCTCCAGTTGATCCTGATCTCGCTAATCAGAGGGCCAGGGGATCTAAGGAGCGGCGTGACACACCGACGGTCGATACTCTCACCAAGGGTAGCTTCCAGCCTATTCTAGATTGCTGTATTCCTGCGAATTTTTCCTGTAACATCCTGTTGTTCTTGTCTCCAGTTACCTCACCTTGAATCACCCACCTGTGCCTGGAGTTGTACTCGAGGTCATGTCGTTTGGGATCCTCTAGCCTCCGCTCTCCACTACCCGTCTGTCTTCCATCCTACATCTTGGACACTTACTACCGTCTCCTGCTCATCTCCACCTCATCCGCAGTTCAGCCACCTCTTCACTACTAGACCTGACCCAGTTCACCATCATCCAGATCACCATCAAAACAAATATCCCCTGCCTCTGCTTTCATCAACTTTTGAACCTGTTAATGATGCCTCTATTTTCACCAAGCTAGATCTGCGCAATGCATACCACCTGGTGAGAATTCGTGAGGGGGATGAATGGGGCCATCGACTAGCACACTGCTGCTAACCACTTAAACATTCTCCCTCTCCTGATAATAACTGTTTGCTTTCCTTGACGTTGGATGTGCTACTACTAGTTTATCCGTTTAATTATAGATCCACTAGGATAAATACAATAAAGTTTATCTCTCACCAAATAGAATATTTACTATGAAATCACAATATAACTATAGACACATTATCTCGTGTGTGTGTGTGTGTGTGTGTGTGTGTGTGTGTGTGTGTGTGTGTGTGTGTGTGTGTGTGTGTGTGTGTGTGTGTGTGTGTGCTCTGTCTTCTCGATCCCCAGTGAGTCGTGGAGGATGGCTGCTTATACTGAGCCAGGATTCTCTGGAGGTTTCTTCCTGTTAAAAGGGAGTTTTCCTCTCCACTGTCGCTTTATGCTTGCTTAGTATGAGGATTGCTGTATAGTCACTGACACTAGTCAGTGACTTGATGCAGTTTGCTGGGTTCCTTATATAGGAAACATTATTTCTGATTGGCTTAATGAACTGACCTGAATTGGAATGTTTATTATGTGAAGTGCCTTGAGACGACTCTTGTCGTGATTTGGCGCTTTATAAATAAACTTGAATTGAATTGAATTGAATGGAAGACGGACTTCAAGACACCACTTGGTTGGGTCTGGGTGGGGGCCTGGGGGCTCGGGGTGTGGGGGTGGCTGGCCCTGTGGGGGGATCTGGGCGGGGCCTTGGGGTCGGGTCCTGACATGTATGCTGCCGGGGAGAAGACAGGAACATGCAGCAGTGCCTGGCTCGGGTTCAGGGGCCTCAGGTAGACCTTGGCTTCTCTGCTGTCCCATCACAGGGGAGGGGGAAGTCCAGGAGGGGGAGGACCCAACCTTACCTGGATGTCCTATGTATTATATAAGCTGGAAGTTGTGCAAATGCAGGGATGGGCGTAGATATTCTGCTGGGGTGGGGCTGGGTTGGTGCCCTCTGACTCAGTGAGGCTCTGTAATGCTGCTGCTTTGGGCCCTGGCAGGATGGGCTGGGGTCTCCATGTCCTGGGTGGCATTTTGACAACGGAGGTGCCTATTGGGGCCAGTAGGGGAGCTGGCTCCCTGGAGGGCTAACCCCAACCAGCCATTCCTCCCCAACCCCACACATTGCTCTCCTCCTGCTCCCTCACATCATCGCACAAACATGTACATAGGACCTTGGGGGGTGGACAAGTCAGGGAGTGCGGGTATGGACCCCATTTCCGCATTCCTGTGGTAACCTGTCCCCCAATTTTATTTGCAGCTTATACACTTCCACCAACGACATTCCACACAAACACACACTTAGGGCCTTGGGAGTGAGCACATTCAACAGCAGTTGGCAGGGGGATTTCTCAGCCTCATCCTGAGTGCCGGTGCCCACTTCCAATTTTAAACTGCACTTAGACACCGAGGGCTGTGGGTGCAAGTGGGGTAGTGTGGTGGCATCAGCTGGCATAGGCCAGACAATGCCTGCATTGCCCGCTCACCACAGCCATGGAATACACCTCATCAACACACACTAACACTATATTGGAGAAGGCAGAGGGAGACTAGGGGTCTTAGCACACCTCTGTTGTCGCTTGGCTTCCTGGGGCTGGAGGCTAGGAGGGAGATCTGGCCATCCGGTTGGGGTCTGGGGTGGTAGATTGCTGTGCTCAGCGTTGGGCGGGGGAGCCTGCTCATCAGCACCCCAGCAGAAAGGGTCAAACTCTGGTAACTGGTGATGGTTGTACCCCATGTGCAGCAGTACCAGGACCAGAGTGAATAGGGTGTGTATGGGGAGCATGAATGGGTGTCCTGCATGCATTTGTGCAAGTTTTTCGTTGTATGTGTATGTGTGAGCATGAGGGAGGGAGTGTGTGACTGTGTTTGTGTATGACTGTATATGCCAGGTATGTATTTTTTTCTTCTCTCTTGCTGCAGGTCCAGAAGCAGACTCTTGCTCATTATTGTTTATTTCTGTGCCCCCCCCCCCCCCCCCCCCCCCCCCACACACACACACACACACACACACCTTTTGTCTCTTCCTTTCTCTTTCACCTCTGTCTCTGTCTGGTCGGAATTAAAAAGCATTCAAAAACTATAACAATAAAGTTTTAAGTATCAGGCGTGACCATCGACATAAATATACTGGACATCTCCTTTCCACAGGCTCCAATAATAAGCTTTTGTGCTAAAATGGGAGGTGGCCACCACCGCCATTTTGACTGTGGGTTAGGGTTAGGGTTTAGGGTTAGGGTTAGGCTGGGATGTGAAGCGTGAGACCTCCAAGGATCAGGTGCACTCTGGAACGGCCCCAAGCACCAGGAAACCAGCAGCCACCACAGAGCACAGAACCAACTCAGACCACCTCCCAGACAGCCGAGAACCTTGCTACAGATAACTCAGCAAGGTCACATCCAGAACTGGGCTGACACCGGTCATGGGCCACAGGATACAGGAATCACACAGCAATTCCACCTGAAACAGAATAATTAAAATTAGAATCAAATACAACTGTTGTTCAATAGGACATAACTGTCATGATTATGAGACAGACTAAACAGACTTTTAGCCAGACTGAAGAAATGTTGCCATTTAGTCATGATCAGAACTTGGAAGGCCCGTGATGACACCAAACACAGTAAAGTTCCTTAAAAAGTCTTTATTGGATGTGGCGTTACCAGAGGAGGGCGAGGCTGGAGACAGAGTCGGAGAGGTGGCGTGGAAAAATTAAAACAACTAGGAAACCAACATAATAAACAACAACCAGCAGCTGCATCTGTGAAGAAACATTTCTAGGAATCATCAAAAAAATGTGGGATGAACAACTATAAACATGTAAACCATGAACCACAAACATCATGAACAACAAACATCAACAAGCATGTGTTCGTGCGTGTGCTGGGATGTGAAGTGTTAGACTGGATCAGGTGCACTCTGGAACGGCCCCAAGCACCAGAAAACCTTGCAACAGAGAACTCATCAAGGCCACATCCAGAACCGGGCTGACACAGGTCATGGGCCACAGAACACAGGAATCACACAGCATTTCCACCTGAAACAGAATCATTAAAATTAGAGTCAAATACAACAGTTGTTCAGCATGACATCAAATGGATTTTTAAAGAAGGCAATTGAACTTCTTTGTTTTCATGAATATAGGAGGGTTGATCTTAAGCCTGATTCATGCTTCTCCTGCGTCAGTGCGGAGACATGCAACTCCATTATCCGTCCTTGCGTAGGGCCCCAGCAGGTGCGCAAGTACGCACGGAGTCGAGCCCACTTTTTTAAACATCCGTTTAGTGCGACGGACAACGCAAGCTTGTGATTGGTCAGGACGCCGCTGTCGTCTACACCACTGACATTGCGCACTCAAAAACAAAGATAACTGGCGGCAGATACGGATAAACTTGAAGAACACCTCACAAAAAAACTCTAAAAACATGAACGTTTTTATTCCCCGTGACTGGAGGAGTGAAACGATGCACAGCAAGCGTTTTATTTGTAGACGTATTACATCCCCGGCTCTCTAGGAGGGATGAGGAGGGGAGTAATAAAAGTGGTGTGTGGATTCAACAATAACAAAGTGCAGTGTCGCTTAAAAAACAAGGATTTATTACAAGAAACAAGTGAAATATTTACAAAGAACCCAAAAGCCAATACTATATACAAAAAAGGAGAAACGAAAAGCGCCACCCCAGAAGGGGGTGGGAAGAAAACCGAGAATAATAAATTGATAAAAACAAAAGGGGAGATCCAAGGTCAAAGTCTAAAACCGGTCCGACTTCAAATTACCAAATTGTCTAATCCTAAATCCAAATCCAAATTCCAAAAACAGAGAGCACCGAAGACTAACTATAACAAATTTACCAAGAGATCAAGCGAGGAGAAGAGAATAGCTTAAACTCCAGAAGAGTCTAAACTATCCTGTACCTTCTCAGAGATCTGATGGCTGTGGGGCAGCCTTTAACAGCTGTCTAGTAATGATCTCTGATCAAAGACAGCTGGGCACCGGGAGATAGGCGAGGCAAAGGCCACTAAGGCCATCTCGTGGCCGAAAAGGGGCAAAGCACGTAACAAGATGGAAATGACAGGAAACGTGGGTTTAGAGGTGGCGAGCCCATGAAGAGGTGGAGGAGAATGAGAGACAAATTTGTCAGTTAAAAAGTCTCTCATGTACAAAAAACACAATATCATCACACTATTTTGGACCGATACATGACAGGATACCACAGAACAGCTCTACGCCCTCTGCTGTCCGGTACGGGAATTGCTTTGCAACGCTCTCCAGGAGACGGAGAGGTGTGAGAGCAACATCTCTGTCCGTGCGTGCGTGTCTGTCCCTGTTGGAGCTGACAGAGAAGCATGAATCAGGCTTTATTGTAGCTGTCTTTTGTTTCTTGATAAGCAGAAACTGTCACCTTCAAAACACCTCCTCTGCACAGGTGTTTCTTTGTAATTAGGAACAGGAATAAAGTTATAGAGGTCAGCAGGTAAAAGATCAGCTTAAATTAATTTCACTATTAGAACAAAGGATGTTTTGTAGGCGTGAGATCACCAAAGATGATAGGGTCTTTTAAATCTTACTTTCAGATAAGCTGATGATGTTCAGCAGCTGAAACTGGGGGTGGTGGCAGGAACTCCACCGCAGAGAGAAAATGAATACCTGCTAGGAACAAAATAGAACAAAAAACCAAAAACCCCATACTGCTGGGATTCAACAATACAGCTTATCTGTGCAATAGCATATCAAAATGATTTTGGTTTTAAGATAGTTTCTGTTTTCCTTCAATGTAACATCAACTTATTGTCATGGTTCTGCCGTCTTCTGCTGTGTTTTGTCATTCATTGTTTGCAGGTGAATGTGTTGGGGAGCTGCAGCTGAAGCCAATTAACTCCAGCTTGGCCAGAGGATTTAAGGAACAGCGCTCCCACACCTCAACGCCGGCTGATACTCAATTGTTGGGTAAATCCTGTCCTAAATCAGAAAGACCTGAAAACTAGTTTGTCTGTTCAACCTGATCTGCGTTTTTGTCTGCCCCAGTCCTGGATACTCTCCACCTGCCTGAGGTGTGTGTGTTTTTTTTCATCTCGGCGCTGTTCAATTCCCTGGCCTCCGCTCTCCACCGCTCACCTGCCTACCTGGATCTAACCATTCTCCTGCGACAACCTCCACCCCTGCATCAGCCTGACTTGCCTCTCCCTCCAGCTCGTACCCTGCTCAACTCAGTAAGACCATTCCTCTTATCTTATACTTTCCTGGTTCTCGGTTTCTGCCACTCACACCATTGTGTTTTTTTCTTAGTCGGAGTCGTCCCGTTTTCCCGTCCCTTTGGATCTGCGCCCTTATTTATTATTCTTTGGTTTCTTTGTTTTTCTTAATAATAAAGACGTTTATACCATCGCTCACCTTATCCGTGTGTGATTCTCTCATGTGGGTTAAGAGACTTCAGCCCACCATGACAGAATCAGACGGCCAAAGAACTCCCGATCCCATGAGTGAATCACTTCCTCTGACGTTAGTATCCACGTTAACCCAGCATGAAAAGTCCATACAGTCTGTGATCGAACAGTTGAATCTCACTAATCAACGGTTAATTCACCTCGACACCGAAAACCGGCAGCTGCGGGCTCAACTCGGCGCAGCAGCCTCATTCATTTCCTCCCCTCCACCTGCGCCGCCTCTTCCGGTTCCACCGGCACCAGGTCATTTCCGGGTTGCCGATTCGCCCACACCAGACACCTTCTCAGGTGAGCCTGGCAGATGTCATAGTTTCCTTTTGCTATGTGATTTGGCGTTTAAACGATCTCCTGACACGTTTTCCAACGATCCTATAAAGATGTCGTTTACTGTGGGATTGTTACGTGGGAAAGCGTTATTGTGGGCTGAGGCTAGAAGTCGCCAGCCTGGTTTTCTACTCGGTCCTCTCCATGAATTTCTGTCAGAATCCTCTCAGATATTTGATACACCAGACAACCCTGCGGAAATAGCAAGAAAAATCTGGAGTCTATGCCAGGGGAGATTAACAGTATTAGATTTCGCCACAGAATTTAGGACCTTAGCTTCCATATCTACACTAGATGACGCGTCACTCCGAGCCGCTTTTTCTCAGTCCCTATCTGATGATCTTCAGGATCAGTTAGCCTTCTGTCCAGATTCTGAGAACCTGGAAAGTCTCATCTCCTTGGCCTCACGCATTGAGAGACGTCTCAAGGACAGACGTAGGGTTTCACGGCATCTACCTTCCATCTCCGCCCCTGAAATGTCCTCCCGCACCCCGGTAGCGCTATTGTCGCAACCTGAACCTAATCAGCTGGGAAGGGCTCAACTTACTCCTGAGGAGAAACTGAGGCAGAGGACGGCTGGCCTTTGTCTCTACTGTGGTCAAGCGGGTCACATGATTTCACACTGCCCTCTCCGGCCAAAAGATCGCACCCACCAGTAGGTCCAGGGTTACTGGTGGGTGGCACCACAAATCCAAGATCCCTGTGTTCCGTGAACAGTTTGGTCTCATTTAATAATCAAACCTTCTCTGCAGACGCCCTGGTGGACTCCGGTTGCGAGCGCAATATTCTGGATCTGGCTGTGGTTCAACAGCTGGAGATCCCCACGGTACGTCTCACCACACCCCTTCGTGCATCCTCCCTGGACGGCTGTTCTCTGACCACTATAACCCACCAGACGGTTCCCGTTAACCTACGGGTATCCGGAAATCACCATGAGGTACTCTCCTTCTTTGTTTTTCCTTCCCCACAATCACCTGTTGTTTTGGGACACAAATGGCTAAACAAGCACAACCCGCAGATCGACTGGAGAACAGGGAGCATCAGTAACTGGAGCTGTTTTTGTTAGTCTAACTGTTCATCATCCGCATCGATTCCTATACTCAACCCCAAGGCCAAGACCCCAGAGCCTCTCGACTTGTCCAGAGTTCCCACCGAATACCATGACCTCCAGCAGGTCTTCAGCAAGGATAATGCCTCTACGCTACCACCCCACAGACCTTTCGACATGTGCATAGATCTCCTCCCAAACGCAAGATTACCCACCAGCAGGTTGTATAACCTTTCTAGACTTGAACACGAATCCATGAAACAGTACATCTCTGAATCTCTTGCAGCAGGCATAATAAGACCCTCCACTTCTCCACTGGGAGCTGGTTTCTTTTTTGTGTCTAAAAAAGACGGCTCTCTACGTCCTTGCATCGACTACCGGGAACTAAACCAGATAACTGTCAAGAACAAATACCCCCTTCCCTTGCTCTCATCTACATTCGACCCAGTCAACGACGCTTCCATATTTACCAAACTCGACCTCCGTAATGCATATCATTTGGTCCGCATCAGAGAGGGAGATGAATGGAAGACAGCCTTTAAGACCCCTCTCGGACATTTTGAATATCTTGTCATGCCTTTTGGTCTTACAAATGCACCCGCGGCCTTTCAGTCTCTAATCAACTCTGTCCTCAATGATTTCATCAACAAATTTGTCACAGTTTATCTCGACGACATCCTCATTTTCTCCAGATCACCATCCGAACACAGTCTACATGTCCGTGCAGTTCTCCAACGTCTCCTAGAGAACCGTCTGTTCGTTAAGGCAGAAAAATGTGAATTCCACTCCTCATCTGTCAAGTTCCTCGGCTTTGTTCTAGAGAGCGGAAGGCTGAAGGCAGATCCAGACAAGATCAGAGCTGTGGAGGAGTGGCCCTCACCCACGAACAGAAGACAGCTGCAACGATTCTTGGGGTTTGCTAAATTCTATCGTAGGTTCATTAAAGACTACAGTTCCATAGCCATCCCTCTCACTCAACTAACTTCTGTTAACAAACCTTTTTCCTGGACCCCTGAGGCAGAAGAAGCATTTCTCACCTTAAAGAACCGTTTCACTCAGGCACCCATCCTCACCCGACCAGATCCGCTCCAGCAATTCACCCTGGAAGTGGATGCGTCTGACACCGGTGCTGGTGCTGTATTATCCCAGGTCTCCTCAGTTGATAATACCCTGCACCCGTGTGCCTTTTTCTCTCGTCGTCTGTCCCCAGCCGAACAGAATTACGACGTTGGAGACCGGGAACTGTTGGCCATAAAAGTGGCACTGGAGGAGTGGCGTCACTGGCTTGAGGGGGCGGAACATCCCATCCAGATCATGACGGACCATAAGAACCTAGCGTATCTGAGGGAGGCCAAGAGGCTTAATCCCCGCCAGTCCCGCTGGTCTTTATTCTTCTCCCGATTTAACTACCTCATCTCTTACAGACCCGGAACTAAGAACACCAAACCTGACGCCCTATCCCGCCTTTACGCCCCGGACAAGGAGGTCGAACCCACCACTATCCTTCCTCCTTCCTGTGTCCTCGGATCTATCACTTGGGATATTTCCACCAAGGTCTTGGAGGCTCAGCAGACGGATCCCAACCCAGGTACGGGGCCCCCTAACAGAACCTATGTCCCCTCCTCTGTTCGCAGTGCCGTAATCAAGTGGGCTCACACCTCCAGGTTCTCCATCCATCCCGACGTGGGTAGAACGCTGGCCCTCATCCGTCGGACGTTCTGGTGGCCCACGCTCTACAGGGACACCAAGGAATACATAAGCGCATGTCAGGTTTGTGCCCGAAACAAATCCAGCAACCAGCCACCTCAAGGTCTCCGATGTCCCCTGTCTATTCCTTCACGCCCCTGGTCCCACATCGCATTGGATTTTGTCTCTGGTTTACCGGTCTCCAAGGGTTTTGACACCATACTAACCATTGTCGATCACTTCTCCAAGTCCTGTCATCTAGTTCCCCTTAAAGATCTCCCAACCTCTGCAGAGATGGCCAACCTCCTCGTCACTCAGGTTTTCCTCCTACATGGAATCCCCTCAGAGATCCTCTCAGACCGAGGCCCTCAATTCGTGTCACGAGTGTGGAAGGAATTTGCCAACCATCTGGGGGCTCGAACCGCTCTGATCTCTGGCTTCCATCCCCAAACCAACGGCCAGTGCGAGCGGATGAACCAGGAGCTGGAGGCCATGCTGAGATGCGTCTGCTCTAAAGATCCATCTGGATGGAGTGACCAGATTGCATGGATAGAGTACGCTCACAACTCACACATTTCCTCCACCACAGGCCAATCCCCATTCAAGATCTCTCTGGGTTATCAGCCACCTCTGTTTCCCTCCGACTCTGATCCTCCGACTTCAGCTCTCCAGTTCATCCGCCGCGCTAGACGCACCTGGACCAAGGCCGCACTCCAACGGACCGCCGACCACAACTGCCGGCTGGCTGGACGGCGGCGCCTACGCTCCTGGCCAGCAGGTCTGGTTGTCCACCCGAGACATCAAACTGAAGGATGCTAATAAGAAATTCTACCCCCGGTTCATCGGCCCCTACACCATAGCTGAGGTCCCCAGCCCAGTTTCTGTGTGTCTGTCCCTGCCTTCCTCCATGAGGGTCCATCCGGTGTTCCACGTCTCATTGGTCAAGCCCTTCGTGTCCAGCCCTCTGTGCCCTCCTACTGAGCCTCCTCCTCCTGTCCGGCTTGCTGACGGCGGTCTCGGCTACCGGGTGCGGCGCATCCTGGGTGTTTGTCCCCGGGGTCATGGTCGCCAATTCCTGGTGGATTGGGAGGGGTATGGTCCGGAGCATCGTCAGTGGATACCCTCCTCCTGGATTGATGACGTCTCGCTCATCAGGGATTTTGAGTCCTCCTCCTCCTCCTCCTCCTCGGCTGGGCCGCTGGGTGGCGTCCCTTGAGGGAGGGGGGGGGGGGGGTATTGTCATGGTTCTGCTGTCTTCTGCTGTGTTTTGTCATTCAGTGTTTGCAGGTGAGTGTGTTGGGGAGCTGCAGCTGAAGCCAATTAACTCCAGCTTGGCCAGAGGATTTAAGGAACAGCGCTCCCACACCTCAACGCCGGCTGATACTCAGTTGTTGGGTAAATCCTGTCCTAAATCAGAGAGACCTGAAAACTAGTTTGTCTGTTCAACCTGATCTGCGTTTTTGTCTGCCCCAGTCCTGGATACTCTCCGCCTGCCTGAGGTGTGTGTTTTTTTTTTTTTTCATCTCGGCGCTGTTCGATTCCCTGGCCTCCGCTCTCCACCGCTCACCTGCCTTCCTGGATCTAACCATTCTCCTGCGACAACCTCCACCCCTGCATCAGCCTGACTTGCCTCTCCCTCCAGCTCGTACCCTGCTCAACTCAGTAAGACCGTTCCTCTTATCTTATACTTTCCTGGTTCTCGGTTTCTGCCACTCACACCATTGTGTTTTTTCTTATAGTCGGAGTCGTCCCGTTTTCCCGTCCCTTTGGATCTGCGCTCTTATTTATTATTCTTTGGTTTCTTTGTTTTTAATAATAAAGACGTTTATATCATCGCTCACCTTATCAGTGTGTGATTCTCTCATGTGGGTTAAGAGACTTTAGCCCACCATGACACTTATCAAGAAATATGTCATCAAATATATACCAGAAAACTGAGAAGGTTGCATGTGCATTCTGCATGTTGTAACTTTTACTCTGAATTTTATCAAGTGTTCACTTACATAAATGTTAGAATATCACCTTAGGTCCTGTTCATGCAGATTCTAAGGGATAGATAGTAACATATATGTAACAGTAAATGAAACAGTGCCTGACTGTTTAAAGTCCATTTACATCTTAGTGTAGCATCCTGTATGTTGGGGTCAAACTTCAAGGATAAAGAGCTTCGTCAGTGTATACTTAGGCCCCGTTCATGCAGGCTCTAAGTAACATTTAAAAGGATGTCCAATAAAAGGAAGCCTCTTCATATTTTATGTTCTGTCTGCAAATATCAGAAAAATGTTCATGGTCACAACTTCTGACAAGCACAGAACAAAATGTACAGACAGACTAAAAGATATGACGAGGACAGCTTTTCTCTAATCTCCATAAAAATGGATTAATTTTGTGAGCTTCTTGCGGACAGTTTTACCTTCTTTTATCCGGTCCGTCTCCTGCCGTGCTACATGATTTAATCTAATTTTGCAGTACCATGCTGAAGCCATCTTTACAAGAACATGGACATGATTACTTTCCGCACACATGTCAAACATGTGGCTGTGCAGCTGCGGAAAGAGATTTTTCTCTGAACAGTCAGTGACAACCTGGGCTACAATGGCTGCTGTAGTTCCTCTTCCACGTGGAGCCTTTCCTTCATTGGCTTTAAGAATCCGCTGGAAGCATCTTTCTGTTGCATGGCAAACTGCAGTGATGCCTTGTGATGGTTTCTGTAATCCACCTCTGTTCTTCCATGCCAAGAGTGGATGCACCGATTCGTCCGATGTCAATGCCTGTGAGCAAGGCATACATGTAATCTTCTGCTTCAACTTTTTGACAATGAAACCAGTGATGTAAGAAATCGCTGCTTCCTTGTACTCAGACAGGTTGTTGACATCTGGAAGATCACTGATGGAGTCATCTTCAAGTACAGGTAATTCTACAGGCACCACATCAGACCTGGGTGCAATGTTCACAGTTGCTGGTGTAGAGTCAAGGATAGCTGTGTTGTCACGAAGAAGACTGTTACCTGTGCCCCTTTTAACCTGGTGCCTTACAAGAAGACGCTTGTATGCCCCTCTGAACTGCCTTACATTGGGGTTTGTTCTGTTTTCACTAAAAGCTGTAAAATGTTGTATCACTAAAATATCATTCTCAGTCAGTTGTTGTTCATTATATGTTTACAGCACCCTCTGTGGTTTCTTCGAGTGGTGCACTTTAGAAACAGCTTTATTTTTGAAATAACTTTATTGAACAGGAAGTCCGCTCAG
Source organism: Nothobranchius furzeri (assembly GCF_043380555.1). NCBI lineage: Eukaryota > Metazoa > Chordata > Actinopteri > Cyprinodontiformes > Nothobranchiidae > Nothobranchius > Nothobranchius furzeri. Next base: position 40,245,887 of record NC_091748.1, on the reverse strand, counting down.
TCTAGCAAAGCAAGCAAGCAAGAAGAAAGGAAACATATCGGCACACAGTTTATGGTGTCCTGTTGGGAAAAAAAAAACCACTGTCTACATCTTCTGTTTATGGCTGTATCTCCGGTATGTACTTAAAGTATAAGTTGCAACTTTGTTTTTGTGCAATATGTTGCCCGCTAATGCTGTATTTAGCTGTAAGCTAGTCCTTTTGTTAAGCTAGTTACCCGCGATTTTGGAGGTCGTCTGGACAGCAGCAATAGCACAAGTTCTCATAATTAGACCTGTGACATATGCTGTGTAGTAGCAGTGTGATATATAAATGCATATTATGCTGCACATATGTATGTCATAACTGCATTTTTTGTCTTGTTTTTAGTTTTACCCTTTTGAATGTCAGTAAACCTGTTGACAACGCTCATCGGTCTTCAGAGTGGTGATATAAGAAAGGTGTTAACGCCCCTGCATCAGACATGCACCCATAACGGCACAGGGTTGTTGTTGTGACCACCACGTGCTCTGATTGCAGAGAAGAACAGCTCCAAGTGGTCCTGACTGAGTTTGTAAGTCAGAAGATATCGACAAAGAGCAGCTGGATGCTCTACAAGGTCTTCGTAGATGCCGACCACACTTTTAAAGCAGGCAATGAAACCATAGATGGGTGTCCCTTTCTGTGTGGAATGCACATGTACCACTCTGTTGTCTTTCCCTATGATTTTGAGCCCTCTGAGGAGAGACCCTGTTTCTTTGAAAGTGACCATGACACGTCCTTTAGTTTTTGGTGTGATGGGTGCTTTGTGTCCTATTCCAAGTGGATTGTGGCTATTTAGGACATCAAAAGCAGCATCAACTGTGTGCAGGAAATCAACTTTGGCTGCACATCCACTGAACTGTGGATACCTCAGTTGTTGCTCACAGTACTCAAGAGCAGCAGCCATGCCGCTGCTAAAGATTTGGGCCGCAAGGTGAACCTTCATTTTTTGATGTTGCCGCTGAATGTGAGCCATTTTGTGTTTGTTGCCAAGACGCAAGCCTTCCCTCTCCTGAAGCTTGTGCAACTCCTCAGTGTACTGCCAACGTATCAGCTGGCCATCTTCTCTAACAATAACTTTAACAGTTGAAAAGACAGTGCGAAGAAGCTTGAGCATGTGACATGGGTCCAAGAGAACATGGATTTTCTGTGTGATCTGCTGGATGGACAAAGTATGATCTCATGTCCATTATGTCTAGATTGGCACCAAGCTCCCTGATCATGGCCATGTTTTGGGAGGGGCCATCACATGTCAAGGATACAACCCTAACTCCAATGTCTTGAAGCCTACACAGACTCTCTTGAATGAGGCTTTCTTTCCCATTCATGCTGTTGATAAGAAAGTAGGCAATCGGGAGCTTCCAAGACTCGTTGATGGCAACAACCATAATGACCAATGCTTGTGTCGCAACAACATTTTCAATCTCACCAGCTCCAATGTCAACATAGCCATGAATCTGGTTCCCATCAAACTCAGTTTGCTTATGAATATACATTTCATCTAACATCAAAGAGCAAACAGTTTCTTTTCCTTCCTTCTTCTTCTCAAGAACATGACCTTTTAAAGCTGTAAATGAAGAAAGAGTAAAACCAGGATCTGCAGAGATACTGCTGTACCAGTTGTGAATGGTCTGCGGATGAGGCAAAGCCAAGTGAAAGTGTTCTCTAGCATAGTCATAAGCCTTAGGAGAGTAAAAATGCAGTGTAGTTGCAAATTGCTTCAAGTTCTCAGAAAAAGATGATCTTTTCTTCTGAATCATTTTCTGAAACAACTCTTTTGGAACACCATCCAAACCATCAAGACGAGAGGCACATTCTGTTGATATTAAAAGCTTCTTCTGAAGAATTTTGGTGACACTTTTCAAAGAAGAAATTCTTGCCTTCAGTCTCCTTGTCTTCTGGGATTGCAATCTAAGCTTTTTCTGAACTACACGTACCTTTTCATTTGCTGACAGAACTCTCCTTTTAAGCGTTTTGGGAGAATGTGATTTGATAGCAATGGTCACTCAGGATGCTATTTGGCTGTAATGGCACAGTGTTAAACTGACCAGAGTCTGAGTCATTCTGGTGTTGAACACTGTGACCAAAATGAGCAGTATAACACTCAACTGCTTGCAGAGGAATGTCATCACGTGTTACATTTGGACTAACAAAGACCTCTTGAGGTGAGTCTTCACACATCAATATATATGCTCAGATCAACAGCAACTTTTATGGCACTGTCTACACCTGCATCTACATCTGCAACCTTCTCAAAACTTGCCTTGTCATTCCAACTTACCTGTTCTTTCCTTCTTGGAAGAGGTTTTTTGACCTTAAAGGATGAGAAGATTGTAGGTACAACTGTGTCCTTCAGGCGAAGTCTCCCCTAAAATAAAAATAAAAATTACTTAATTAAAAAAAAGGGAATCACATATACACACATCAGACAAGATCAACTTCTGAATCTCAAGAACACACTGGTACACCAGAGCACTGTGTGTGTGTGTGTGTGTGTGTGTGTGTGTGTGTGTGTGTGTGTGTGCACGCATGCATGTGTGTGTGTGTGTGTGCATGTGCTTGCACGCATGCATGTGTGTGTGTGTGTGTTTGTGTTTGTGTGTGTGTGTGCATGTGCTTACACGCATGCATATGTGTGTGTGTGTGTGTGTGGTTGTGTGTGTGTGTGTGTGTGTGTGTGTGTGTGTGTGTGTGTGTGTGTGTGTGTGTGTGTGTGTGTGTGTGTGTGTGTGTGTGTGTGTGTGTGTGTGAAAGCCATGTGGAGTGTTTGTTATTTATAAAGCATATGTTGTTGGATTTTATCCAGAATTGAGACTTTGAAAAAATATAGTTTAATTACAGTTTGATTTATTTGACACCAGTAGAATGTTTATTATTTGGTTATTTCTCCTTAAATGCCTAACGTTTTAGTTTAAAATGAATATTTTTCATTCATCCAAATACATAAAGTTACACATTAAAGACTGACAAAAAATTAATTTGTTTCTCAGAGTAATTAACCATAGAATTAGATGGAAATTAATAACGTGATTGTTTCCCATCTAAACAGCCCTAGTCACAGACAATTCAAGGGTGGGGAAGATTTTCTTCTAGTTACACAGCAATGTAACATCTGTATATTATACAGCTAAAGCTTCAATTTTTTAAATCTTAACCAAAATATGAAGTCATGTGTTTGTACCCTGGAGGCCGTGGTGAAGCGATAACTCTCAAAGTGTTCACTGCACAAGCGAGAGTGTGAACTGGGAGTACAGCACTCTCTTCTTTGGTTGCTTACCCAAAGGTCAAGCCTCTCTGGATCACCTAGAGGAAAACTTCATATGAAGAACTAATTAAGCATATGGGTTTAAAATACTTACCGTAATTTACAGACTCGAGCGTACCTCAATATAAGCCTCACCCCAAAAAAAAAATAAAGAGCAAGTTTATCTGATGGCATACAGACTTCTAACATCAAGCACTATCAACCAACTCACCGATATGCAGTATTTCTGTGGTCAGGTCTGTCTCCGAGTCCAAGAGCTCCACGAGCGGTCAGCCCGCGTAGCAGCTAGGCGCCGCATCGGTCAGACATGCACCGGCCTGACCGCTGGGGAGAACCGGGTGGAAGAATGGAACACAGAAGTGTCCCTCCAAGAGCTCCGTCACATTTCAACGATTTCAACCCATTTTTATGTTAAATGCACTGGGTTTACGGTTTTACCCTTTTACCCATCGACATATGCCAGTGTTTCTCCTAGGAATTTTTCCAGCTGTGGCGGTGGGGCCGGCGGTTGGGGAGAAATTATGTCAAGTCTCTAAATACAGTAAAAATTTCTAGTGCAGAGTGGAGCCAACCCATAGAAGCACTGATTTGATCTCATTTCAGAGAAAATAGCACAGGTTAGATGCACATAATAAATAAAATTACTAACAAACTCAGGAATCAGTTTCTTTGCGTCACTGTTTTGGTGCTGAGAACATCACTAATGCGGATCAAAGGAGATACACAGATGAATGCACCTCTTATTTATTATTTGGAAACTACATTTACTGCAGCTGGCAGAGGCAGAGATTTTTTCTATTGATACACGGAGTTTACAGAATCATTTTAAATGTTAATAGGGGAAGACTGCAGGAGGGAGCGGTAAAATACAGGGGGTCCCCAGCAAAAACAAGAAACTTTACAAGTCTGATGAAACCTGCTGGTGTTCCATCAGGCAGTCACGGGGCAGCTCCAATGTCCCAGTGGCTGTACTGGGTCAATGTTATCGAGCTTAGTCCGGCTCGGCAGAGGGTGAACGAGCCGAGGTGATGTCGTGCTCTGCTTTTTTTTTTTTTTTTTTTAACGTGTCCTGTCTGGCTGTGAAGCAAGCAGAATTGATGTCTGAATGCTGGTGACAAGCCTTACAGATTTATTCTCAGGTGGAGCATCAAAGCGTTTGCTTTTAATGTCACGCCTGATACTTAAAACTTTATTGTTATTGTTGTTGAATGCTTTGTAATTCCGACCAGACACGGAGACAGAGGTGAAAGAGAAAGGAAAAGAAAAGGTGGGGAGAGGGGGGGGGGGGGGGGTCCACAAAAATAAACAAAAATGAACAAGAGTCTGCTTCTAGACCTGCAGAAAAAAAAGACAAAAAAAAAAAAAAAACAAAGGGACACAAAAAAAAAGGGACACAACAACATTACAACAAGATCTACCTATCACTGCGTCAACTTGATGAAAAGAAAAAATATATATGTATAATCAATATTGCTTAACTGAAGAATCACGATAATAAATCACAATGCATTAAGTGCCCACCATAGTCTTAAGACCTGTGTTTAACGTGCCCAAGCCCATACTTTTGAGAGCACCATGTGAGCACCTGTGTGTGTACACGCGCTTGTTTATTTAAGGTTTTTCTATAGGAGCGCCCAACAGAGAGTGTGAGGGACCACATATCCGCCCCCCAAAGATGTGCAGGAGATGGGGGGAGCTCCAAGTCCCAGAGATCCAGGCGCTGCCCCGAAACGCAGGAACCCCAAGGAGACTGCAACCAGGAAGGCCACCACAACACCCCCCCCCCCCCCCCCCCCCGAGAGGCACAGAGGATCCTAACCCTAACCCTAACCCACAACCAGCAGCCGGCAGAGTCCCTGGAGATATCAGCGGCAAGCCCACAGGCCCGCCCGCAGCCTCCCACCCCCTAGCCGCCCGAGCCCGGGACCCAGCAACCCGGGACCCAGGGGCGACCACCCCCGCCGGGGACCCAGCAGAGCCCAGGGACCCAGACCCCACCAGGCAGCCACCGGGATCTAACAGGCAGATGCCAAAATCTTAAAACCCCCAGACCCGGTTGCCACGAACACTCAGGCAGACCAAGGCACAAGCCCCCACACCAGGTGTGGCAGGGGGAGGGGGGACAGAGATCTATATCATCAAGAGAAGTTCCAGGAGAGGGGAGGACCCAAAGGCCCCACCTGACATATACAGTCATACACAAACACAGTCACACACTCCCTCCCTCATTCTCACACATGCACATACAACCCAAGACTTAAATAAATGCACGCCGGACACCCACTCATGCTCCCCATACACACCCTATTCACTCTGGTCCCGGTACTAATGCACATTGGGTACAACCATCACCGGTAACCAGAGTTTGACCCTTTCTGCTGGGGTGCTGATGAGCAGGCTCCCCCGCCCAACGCTGAGCACAGCAACCCACCACCCCAGACCCCAACCAGACGGCCAGATCTCCCTCCTAGCCTCCAGCCCCGGGAAGCCTAGCAACAACAGAGGTGGCTAAGACCCCTAGTCTCCCTCCGCCTGCTCCAATATAGTGTTGTGTGATCATGAGGTGTATTCCATGGCTGTGGTGAGTGGGCAGTGCGGGCATCATCCAGCATATGCCAGCTGATGCCACTGCACCACCCCACTTACACCCTCAGCCATCAGTGTCTAAGTGCAGTTTAAAATTGGAAGTGGGCACCGGCACTCGGGAGGAGGCTGAAATATCCCCCTGCCAAATGCCGTTGAATGTGCTCACTCCCAAGGCCCTAAGTGTGTGTTTGTGTGGAATGTCGTCAGTGGAAGTGTATAAGGTGCAAATAAAATTGGGGGGCAGGTTTCCACAGGAATGCGGAAATGGGGTCCATACCCGCACTCCCTGACTTGCCTACCCCCCAAGGTCCTATGTGTATGTTTGTGTGATGATGTGAGGGAGCAGGAGGAGAGAAATATGCGGGGATGGGGAGGAATGGCTGGTTGGGCTTAGCCCTCCAGGGAGCCAGCTCCCCTACTGGCCCCAATAGGCACCTCTGTTGTCAAACTGCCACCCAGGGCATGGAGACCCCAGCCCATCCTGCCAGGGCCCAAAGCAGCAGCATTACAGAGCCTCACGGAGTCCGAGGGCTCCAACCCAGCCCCACCCCAGCAGAATATCTATGCCCACCCCTGCATTTGCACAACTTCCAGAATATATAAGACATGGGACATCCAGGTAAGGTTGGGTCCTCCCCCTCCTGGACCTCCCCCTCCTCTGTGATGGAACGGCAGAGGAGCCAAGGTCTACCTGAGGCCCCCGAACCCGAGCCAGGCACTGCTGGGTGTCCCTGCCTTCTTCCCGGCAGCATACATGTCAGGACCCGAACCCCCAAGGCCCCGCCCAGATCCCCACACGGGGCCGGCCACCCCCAAACCTCGAACCCCCAGGCCCCCACCCAGACCCGCCCAGGGGCATTGCAGCCGCCAGGCAGTGACCCATGGCTGCCGCCAAGATCCCCAAGGGGCCCCACTCACAACCGCCAGCAGTCCACCCCCCGAGGCAACCCAAGCACCCCCAGAGGGGGGCAACGGCCCCCCAGTCCCAGACACCCCCAGTGAACCCACCTCCAGGGAACATCCGGATACTCCAAACTCAGACCCCACACCCCACACCCCCACCCACCCACACCATCCCACAGGACAACATCAACGGCCCCCCACCCTCGCTATGTGATGGAACCGATCAAAGGAGCCCAGAGAGATTCATCTGAAGTGGAAGCAGAGGCTATATCAAGTGCAATATGATCTAACAAAAGATTTCTATACTGGTTAATGCAGAGACTTTCTCTATTTTTCCAATTCAAGAGGATAGTTTTCTTAGCGATGCATATGGCAGTCAGAACCATGTGAACCAAAGATGTTGCAATCGGGACATCGTCCAGGTTTCCCAGTAAACAAAGAGAGGGGGAAGTTGGGATATGACATTTCAGACAATTTGACAGATCCTCACATACTCTACCCCAAAAATCCTGGACAGGTGGGCAGGACCACAGTGCATGAATGTAATTGTCAGGAATGTTGTTTGTGCAGTGTGTACAGGTGTCAGACGACACAAACCCCATCCTGAACATCCGATGACCTGTATAGTGTACTCTGTGTAGAATTTTGTACTGAATTAATTGTAAATTGGGGTGTCTGATCATTTTAAAAGTTTTTAAACAAGTTTGGGACCAGAAGTCCTGGTCAAAGCTGACTGATAGATCCACCTCCCATTTTTCAATAGGGATTGCAATTTTATCGTCTATTTTGGACAGTGTCTTATATACTTTAGACAGTAGTTTGGGGGGTTTGAGATTATAAAAGTCTAATACCCTTGGTGGTGTTTGTAATTCTATTTTATTGAGCTTAAATTTTTGTTTGACTACAGATTTAATTTGGTGATATTCTAAAAAGCTATTCTTATCTATTCCAAATTGGGAGACTATTTGATTAAATGGAATGAAGTCCAATCCTTCATATATGTGTTCCAGGTATAGGATTCCTTTATTTTTCCACTCCGGAAGGTTCATCATTTTGTTGTTTTGCAAAATGTCAGGATTATTCCAGATAGGTGTGCGATTGCATGGTACTAGTGAAGACTCTGTCATTTTAAGATACTCCCACCATGCTGTCAGAGAGGTGCTGATACTAATACTTTTGAAGCTTTCATGTTTTCTTATGCTTGAGCTAATAAATGGTAAGTCTGAAAGCTCTATCGTATTGCAAAGTGTTTGTTCCATATCTAACCAGGACTCGTCATGCTGTTCAAATGTTGGTGCGTAGCACAAGATGTCGTCCAAGTATGGGATGCAGCAATTGTCTCTGAGTGACCCCAACATCTCCTCCATGCTCCTTTGAAAAGCCGCCGGTGCGTTGGAGAGGCCAAAAGGTATCCGCACCCATTCATAAAGCCCCCAGGGAGTGACGAAGGCTGTGAGGTGACGTGACCCTTCTGCCATGAAGCCCTGGTGGTACGCCTTTCCCTGATCAAGAATAGTGAACCACGAATGCCCCCCAAGGGTGTCGGTTAGGTCTTGGATCCTAGGGAGGGGGTGTTTATCAGGGATGGTCTTCTGGTTCAGTAGGCGGTAGTCTATACAAAGGCGTAATGAACCATCTTTTTTCCAGACACAAACAACGGGAGCTGCATATGGTGACCTGGATTTAACAATCCACCCTTTTGCCAGGAGGTCCTGAATGTACTCCTTTACTTCAGAAAACAGAGGCTTTGGGACAGAGGAGTAGGCTTTTTGCACCGGGATGTCATCTTTGAGGTTGAGTGACATTTGTAAACTAGGAATACAACCGATGTCATGTACATCTTTGGCGAAAGCTCCTGACTCCTCATACAACATCTTTTCCACTGTGTCTTGCTGATGTTTCTCAAGGTGGCTTAAATCTACTGGTGGCTGCCACAAGGTTCTTGGGAGGTTTGCTTCAGTCTGGGAAACAGTAGCAGCCTCCACCTTAGTTTCATTATTAATGGGTGTATCTGTCTCTACCACCTTCTTAATCGGCTGGACACTACCAATAGCAGTCCTTCTTGTTAAAACAATGTCATGCCTAGTGTGATTTTCAACAGGCACAACTACGTAAGGTAGTTTACTGGGCTGAATCTCTAGGAGTCCCTCTCCTAGTCCCAACTGCTGCAGGTGGGCCGAACTCTCTTCGGGCTCAAACAACACTAAACGCTCACTTGGGTCAAGTTGTGGTGGGACCTTACACTTAACCCAGGTTGTGCTGCCTGCTGGGATAACTGTATCTCTGTAACCCACCCTTAGGCGCCCATGAGTTGTGTTCTCCTGATTTGTCTGGATGAAGTGTACTATTCCCTGTGCTTCATCTACTGGGATAGACAATGCACCCCCGAGTAGCTTAGCTAAGTTAGAAGCAGCCTGCTCTGGACTCCCTTGGATTAACACTTCCACCACATTGAACCCTATGAGTGGTGTGTCTAAGGGCACTGAGCTGATTAGAAATGGCACATTCATGGAAAGCTCTGGGTCTTCGTTACCTGGAAGGTTTACAGTTAATATTACCCACCCATCAAACGGGAGAGATTCCCCATTAACTGCATAAATCTTCGGCACCTTCCCATAGTCAGTTAACTCTATAAGCTCTGCTATCGGCCGAACATCAACGTCTGGAATGTATTTGTTTTTCCAACTTCTGTCTATCAAGCTAACCTGAGCCCCAGTATCTACAAGAGCAGTCACAGTTAAGCCATTAAGGAGGCATTTTGTTGTTGCTTTCTTTCCTATTAGTCTAACTATTGGCTCTCTGTTGCTTACTGTGGCTTTGGGTGGCTCATCTTTGCCCTTCTTTAGTTTCAGTGTCTTGACCTTGGCTTGGTGCACTTTTGTGTTGTCACATGATGCAGGCTCTGTGTTGGGGTGGGACTCAGACGTTATCCCGGTTACAGCTGGTCCCTCCGCGGCAACCGGACCTCGTTTCCCTGCTGCTTTGGACGTTTCAGGCAGCCAATTGCTCTGTGGCCTTCTTCGCCGCACGAGAAGCAGTGGTTGCAGCTTTTAGAGCCCACCTCTACACATGTAGGGCATGCGTAAGATCTCTCTGCTTTTGTTACAGGTTGTCTGACGGCACTGCTAGAGTACTGAGTTTTCATTTTTTCCGCTAGTGCATCCACTACTCTAGTGAGGGCGTCAATCTTCTCTTCCAGTTGTTTTACGGTGTCATTTTTCAACTTTTGCTCTGTAATCTCTTTTTTTGTTTGTTTAGCTTTCCCATCATCTACATTGGCAACATGGGCACTGACCTGTTTTGCTCGGTGTGTGGAGCCTAATCTACGCTGATGCTCAGACTCTTCACTGGTCACTTTCATTACCTGTTTCAGAATCATCTCATCTGTAACTGACTGGTCTGCCAACAAGGGCTTCAGCTCTCTTCTAATATCCTTGTCTTTGTGCCCTATTCCCTGATAAACTGTGTGCAGGAAGACACCTTGAACTGTTTCCGTTGTGTATTTAATCTCAGAATCAGCCTTTCTAGACTCAAAGAGAACCTTTTGTTTTAGGCCAATCACCCGGTAAAGGAACTGCTGGGTGGTTTCATTCTCTCTCTGTTTTGTACAAATCAGCTCCTGAAACAGCTCTGTACTGCTCCTTTCTCCAAGGTGTGACTGCAGGAATCCTTTCAACTCAATAACTGTCATGTCATCTTTATTAACCAACATGTCCTTGAAACTGCCTGGTTTCACGATTCTTAACACCCCTCTAACAATCTCAGCCTCTGTAAAGTTGTCTTTAAAACCCTCCTCTATCTGCCTACACACACTGTTGTAGCTGATGTCTGACATGTGGTCTCCTACCTGCCCTCCCTGAACCTTAAACTCGCGTCTCGGAAGATAGGGTAGGTCTTTGAGGGAAACCACGGGGCTTGGTGGTGGTGTGGCATTACTTTGCAAAGCAAGTTGTCCTTGGGCTTTTTGTAGTGCAGGAGTTTTTACTAAATCTTGCAGAGTCCTACCAACCTTCTCGTAGTCTGAAATCATTTTAAGGACTTCTTCTTGTGGGATGTTATGGCTAGAGTTGCACTGGTCCATGTTTATTTGAGCTGCATTAAACTGGCTGGGCTCTGGGGAAGTGTGAGATGCATGGTCAGGCATTGATGTTTCTACCTTTGTCTCCAGGGCACTGGTGTGGATGTCTGTCGGATGCAGGAGCTCATCTACTATGTCCTTTAGTGCTAACAATTCCCCCATCCCACTGTCCTCAGCTTCTAACATTACCTCGCTGTACATGAAGGAGTTGATGTACTCGAAGCTTCCTTCTGCATCCTCACTTGACAGCTTTGAGGGATCCTTGCCTGGTACTGAACCCACCTTGGAAGCAATTTCAAACAATTGACTCGGCGTGAGTGCGAAGAGGCCCTTCCTGATGTCCCAAACCAGGCTCTTCCTTTCGCTGTCCGCCATGATGAGCTCCTTGTTGTCCTGTGATGGGTCGTTCAAAGCTGGATCCTCCCTCTGTAGTGGACAGCAGCTTTTCCGCGTTACATCAGCTCTACTTGGACCGTCAGCTCCGCAGCAGGTCTCATTGATGTGTGAGGATCAGCTCCCTCTGAGATGTGGAACCAATCCCCATACGGGCCACCAAGAATCTGTAACAAGCCCCAGGAGTTGGGCCTGTTGACAAGATTAACTGTTCCTGTAAAACAGGAAAAAGATGAGACAGAGACAACCGGTGCTGTTAGTCTTTACCTTTCTCCCGCCGAATTGGAGAAGGGGACCTCTAACCCTGCTACTCTGCCTCGCTATTCAAGGCGCCATCCTGTGGCCTGGTGTTGTAATTGCAACCAACAGAAAGACATCAGCAGTGCCACTTTTCCTCATTTCAGCATTAGTTTCTAATGGGACTACACATTAGTGTGTCACATACACTTCCACTGACGACATTCCACACAAACACACACTTAGGGCCTTGGGAGTGAGCACATTCAACGGCATTTGGCAGGGGGATATTTCAGCCTCTTCCCGAGTGCCGGTGCCCACTTCCAATTTTAAACCGCACTTAGACACTGATGGCTGAGGGTGTAAGTGGGGTGGTGTGGTGGCATCAGCTGGCATATGCTGGATGATGCCCACACTGTCCACTCACCACAGCCATGGAATACACCTCATGATCACACAACACTATATTGGAGCAGGCGGAGGGAGACTCGGGGTCTTAGCCACCTCTGTTGTTGCTAGGCTTCCTGGGGCTGGAGGCTAGGAGGGAGATCTGGCCGTCTGGTTGGGGTCTGGGGTGGTGGGTTGCTGTGCTCAGCATTGGGCGGGGGAGCCTGCTCATCAGCACCCCAGCAGAAAGGGTCAAACTCTGGTTACCGGTGATGGTTGTACCCAATGTGCAGCAGTACCGGGACCAGAGTGAATAGGGTGTGTATGGGGAGCATGAGTGGGTGTCCGGCATGCATTTTTGTAAGTCTTGGATTGTATGTGCATGTGTGAGCCTGAGGGAGGGAGCGTGTGAATGTGTTTGTGTATGACTGTATATGTCAGGTGGGGCCTTTGGGTCCTCCCCTCTCCTGGAACTTCTCTTGATGATATAGATCTCTGTCCCCCCTCCCCCTGCCACACCTGGTGTGGGGGCTTGTGCCTTGGTCTGCCTGAGTGTTCGTGGCAACCGGGTCTGGGGGTTTAAAGATTTTGGCATCTGCCTGTTAGATCCCGGTGGCTGCCTGGTGGGGTCTGGGTCCCTGGGCTCTGCTGGGTCCCCGGCAGGGATGGTCGCCCCTGGGTCCCGGGTCGCCCCTGGGTCCCGGGTCGCTGGGTCCCGTGCTCGGCCGGCTAGGGGGTGGGAGGGTGCGGGCGGGCCTGTGGGCTTGCCGCTAATATCTCCGGGGACTCTGCCGGCTGCTGGTTGTGGCCCCCCGGGGCGATCCTCTGTGCCTCTCGAGGGGGGCGGGGGCCTTCCTGGTTGCAGTCTCCTTGGGGTTCCTGCGTTCTGGGGCAGCGCCTGGATCTCTGGGACTTGGAGCTCCCCCCGTCTCCTGCGCATCTTTGGGGGGCAGATCTGTGGTCCCTCACACTCTCTGTTGGACGCTCCTATAGAGAAACCTTAAATAAACAAGCGCGTGTACACACACAGGTGCTCACATGGTGCTCTCAAAAGTATGGACTTGGGCACGTTAAACACAGGTCTTAAGACTATGGTGGGCACTTAATGCGTTGTGATTTATTATCGTGATTCTTCAGTTAAGCAATGTTGATTACATATATATATATTTTTTCTTTTCATCAAATTGACGCAGTGATAGGTAGATCTTGTTGTATTGTTGTTGTGTCCCTTTTTTGTGTCCCTTTGTTTTTTTTGTCTTTTCTGCAGGTCTAGAAGCAGACTCTTGTTCATTATTGTTTATTTTTGTGAACCCCCCCCCCCTCCCCACCTTTTCTTTTCCTTTCTCTTTCACCTCTGTGTCCGTGTCTGGTCAAAATTACAAAGCATTCAACAACAATAACAATAAAGTTTTAAGTATCAGGCGTGACATTAAAAGCAGACGCTTTGATGCTCCACCTGAGAATTAATCTGTAAGGCTTGTCACCAGCATTCAGACATCAATTCTGCTTGCTTCACAGCCAGACAGGACACGGTAAAAAAAAAAAAAAAAAAAAGAAAAGAAAAAAAAAGACATGCACTGCTTATCATGGCAGCAGCAACTGAAGTAGGGATAGTCCCAACACCCCACCCCACCTAGTGGACATTTATGTTGTGTTGTCTGAAGTCTGTTGCATATGTGTTTGAGGTGTTTTTTGCAGAGCAAAGCTGCCCTCCTGGTGGGAGGGTAACTCTGAAGTGCATTTGTTTCGCTCCACCTGAAGCAATCCTCATGTAACCCATCTTATCTCTACTAAGGTAGCGCGACTCAGGGTTGCGAATGACCACAGTCACCAATTCTTGTCATGTGTCTTGCCATGTATGTCTGATCTCTGAATTGTGTGTACTGAAACTCTAATTTCCCTCTGGGATTAATAAAGTATCTTTGATTGATTGATTTGATTTGAGCTGTGCTCCAACGACTACTCGAAAACCGGTTATACGTCAAGGCCGAGAAATGTGAGTTCCATGCATCCTCTGTCAAGTTCCTGGGTTTTGTTTTGGAGAGTGGAAGGCTGAAGACAGATCCCGACAAGGTTGACGCAGTTCAGACATGGCCAACCCCATCTACACGTAAACAGCTGCAACGATTTCTGGGTTTCGCTAACTTTTATCGCCGCTTTATAAGAACTACATCCAGATAGCTGCGCCTCTCACACAACTCACTTCAGTAAAAAGACCCTTTTTGTGGTCCTAGGAGGCTGATCAGGCATTCTACGCCCTCATGATCAGTTTCACCCAAGCACCCATACTCACACGCCCGGACATCTCATTACAGTTCGTCCCGGAAGTCGATGCCTCCGACACTGGGGTGGGTGCCATACTCTCTCAGGTCTCCCCAACAGATCACTGCCTCGATCCCTGCGCCTTTTTCTCCCGTCGTCTCACCCCTGCTGAACAAAATTACGATGTGGGAGACCGTGAATTGCTGGCCATAAAGATGGCATTGGAGGAGTGGCGTCACTGGTTGGAGGGAGCAGAACACCCCATAATCATGTGGACCGACCACAAGAACCTGGCATATCTTAAGAAGGCTGAGAGATTGAACCCTCGTCAATCCCGCTGGTCACTGTTTTTCTCCCGCTTCAACTTTATCATTTCTTTTAGACCCGGTTCAAAGAACATCAAGCCAGATGCCCTCTCTCGCCAGTACGCTTCGCATAGAGAAGTGGAACCCACCACCATACTACCCGCCTCCTGTGTAGTCGGCTCTATCACTTGGGACATAACCAACAAAGTACAGGAGGCTCAACGTCTGGAACCAGATCCAGGTACCGGTCCGCCACACAAGATTTATGTTCCTTCCAGTACCCGTGGATCCCTGATACATTGGGCACACATGGCAAGATTTTCCATCCATCCTGGCCTCGGCAGAACCATAACCCTCATCCGAAGGACCTTTTGGTGGCCGTCCATGTATAAGGATGTCAAGGAATATATCAGCGCCTGCCAGGTATGTGCCAGAAATAAAAGCAATAAACAGTCTCCTCAAGGCCTTCTCCAGCCGGTGCTGGTTCCTCTTTGTCTCTGGTCCCATGTCGCCCTGGATTTTGTAACTGGCCTTCCCACCTCCAGGGGTTTCACCGCCATACTCGCCATTGTCGATCGGTTCTCTAAGGCCTGATATCTACGGTACCGTCTGCCTTAATCATCCTTAAAGGAGACCTGGCATTTTTCAGTTTTGTGTTACAGGCTGGCGTGTCAGTAAGCTCCAGCTGATCCTGATCTTGTTAATTAGAGAGCCAGGGGATTTAAGAAGCGGTGTGACACAACTCCAGCGCCGATCGATACTCTCACCAAGGGTAGCTTCAAGCCTAGTCTAGATTGCTGTATTCCTGCGAATATTTCCTGTAAGATCCTGTTGTTCTTGTCTCCATTTACCTCACCTTGAATCACCCACCTGTCATGAGCCGGGGTGAGTACTCTTCTCATCTTCTCACGATCTCTGAGTGCTTGGTTTCAGGAGAGGGAGCAACAGCTGTTTCTAATCAGCTGATAAGCGGGCCGGTTTATAAGGAGGAAGGTGGACATGACTCGACACCAGATGATTGCCACTGACTGGTAGTTTCTAGTCCTCGCTTGTCTCTAGCTCTAGTTTCTCTAGTGTGTTTTTCTCTCGTGACTTGGATTGATACTTTTTATGGATTTACTCACCTCAGGTCTGGATTGCCATCAGGATTTTTCCCTACGCTGTTTTGGATTATTCTCTGGTTCGTCTCCTTGTTCACCCTCTTCCCAGTGCTGCCCCGATCTCCTCCACCTCTCGCTCTCTCTCCAGAACCACCTTGGTCCGGATCCAATTTCACCATTCACCTCAACCGCTCTACATTCATTCCCTGGACTTACCCCGGCTCACCCCTCCCACACACGTCTCGTCTCTCTAAGCCGTAAGTCCCTCCGTCCGCAATTGCCCTACCATACTACTACTTCCATACTCACCCCTGTTCCTCTCCCCTCTAGACGCTGCTTCCCGTTTCTGCACCCGCTGGTTTTCCAGTGCGCTCTTAGTTCATCGTTTTGTCAATAAATATTATTATTTTTTCAAACTACCCGACTCTGATTCTGCATGTCCTGGGTTAGACTCTTCCCCCACAACATGACACCACCTATGCCTGGAGTTGTACTCGAGGTTGCGTCTTTCAGGATCCTCTGGCCTCCGCTCTCCACCGCCCGCCTGTCTTCCAACATCTTGGACACCTAGTACCGTCTCCTGCTCGTCTCCACCTCATCCATCGGTTCAGCCACCTCTTCACTACTAGACCTGACCCAGTTCACCATCACTGACCCCTGGTCTCTGACCGTAAGAACTATTTCCCAAAAAAATATAATTTCTCTTGGTTCTCTGGTTCTGGCATATTCTCACGTTTGTTTATCTCTCGTTGTAGATACCAAATCCTTCCTGTTCCCGTTTTTTGGAGCAGCGCCTTTAGTTCTCACTTATCCTCATTTAAATAAACAGTTATATTATTTTACATACCTTAGTTATCTGCGTGTGGTTCTTCATGTCCTGGGTAAAACAGCTTACCCACAACATGACAAAAATGAAGTGCAAGAAGGGCGGCATGAAGCGAGTGCAGGGCAAAACCAGTGGTGCATGTGCAGCAAATGCGTCTCCATGGTATCCGAGAGGGAGAGTGTTTGTTGTCAAGAGCTCACTTTTTTGTCAACAGAAGTTAACAGTAAGCTATCGTGTGATCAAACTTATTCAATTATGAATGATTTTGGAGAATTTTAGCATCCAGGGCTGTCGAGTGCTTTATAGATAAAATGGCCTATATGGTAAATGGCCTGTATTTGATATAGCGCCTTCTAGAGTCCTGGAACCCCCCAAGGCGCTTTACAACACAATCAGTCATTCACCCATTCACACACACATTCACACACTGGTGGGGATGAGCTACGATGTAGCCACAGCTGCCCTGGGGCGCACTGACAGAGGCGAGGCTGCCGAGCACTGGCGCCACCGGTCCCTCCGACCACCACCAGCAGGCAACGTGGGTTAAGTGTCTTGCCCAAGGACACAACGACAGCGACAGACTGAGCGGGGCTCGAACCCGCAACCTTCCGATTACGGGGTGAGCACTTAACTCCTGTGCCACCGTCGCCCCAAGAAATGATTAGGATAGTCAGTGAAACGGCTTTAATCATTGTTGCAGATATTATATATGTGAAGAACACTGTATTGCTACACTTAATGCTTGTTTTACTGACGGGAGAGGTGAACGTTCAGCTTCATCCGTGACGAGTGGCGGGTCAGATGGTTCGCCGAATGTGACAGAAGCGCCAGCTTCAGGAGCAGGTTGTCGGCTCAGGAGAGCATCCAGCGTCTCTTGTCTCTCCGAGGGCGTTTAGGCTCCTTGTGTGGGAAAATGGTCGGTAAAGCATTTACTTTCCACCTTCTCTTATACCCAGCTGCTCTGGTGAGCTCTTTAAGTCGTTGTGGTCGACTATTAGCCTCAGACGCATCAGGAGAAACAAGTTGGGAACACAGCCGCGGATCTTTGAGAAGTTGTGTCTGTCCACAGGTATCTTCCCACTGCTTTCTCCTCATCTTGCCAGTATGAAAGCTGTGAAAACTCACATCACTCCACTTGTTGCCCTTTGACTGGACATTACATCCAAAAGCAGCACAATGCGGCATTTTACTTAATTATTAATACAGTGAGTGCATAAACAAACACTAGCGTCAATAGCTATTGTGATAGAAATGCATTGGAAATGTTGTTTTGGGATTAAGTCCATTTTCATTGCCAAGAGGAATTTTCCTGTTAATTGAAAGTAATCTGATCTCTCTTCAGTACATTCTGGAGTTTACGCAAACAGCTGAACAGTGGTAGTAACACCAGAAAGAACGTTTTGGAAAAGATCTGCTGTGAGGAATGAAAATGTTTGAGCAAACTTTGTTTGATGACCGTAAACCAATGACAGCCATTATCCACGGTGCGTAGGCGGCACATGAGATAAGAAAGAATATTGTGGGATGTTTTTTCCGTTAAACAAATTTTCACTTGAATTGATAGTCTTGTGCTAAGGAAGGAGAAAAATGTGACCAAATGAAAGACAAAAGTTGTCTTGGTAACTTACAAGTATAAATATAAAAGGAGTTCTTAAAAGTGCTGTTTGGGATCCTGTATTACCCCAGCCTAGAGCGTACTCATATGATTCCTGAGAGCAAACTCTGCTCATAGTCATGAGTTAGCATGTTTTCCTGACTTGCAGCAAGTTCCCAACAACAAGGTCTATGTGATCAGAGCTATAAATTTGAGACAAAGATCAATGGGATTTAGGCTCTACAGGATATATGTGTTCTTTATGTAAAGTGGTGTCTTTAGGTTTGACTAAAAGGACTCCTTTGTTTTCTCAGCTGGGTTTTAATCCCAAAGAGACAAATCAATTGCAGTATCTCTTACAGTGATGGTGTTTTAATCTGGATATGTTGCCCCAGTGAAACGGAAAAGCCTGGGAAGCACATGTCAGACATGCTCCTTTGAGAAAAAGCTTGAAATGAGACACCGGCCTTGAGGGCATGGTACGACTGAAAGGCAAATGTCTTTCACAGCAGACATGTCCAAACCATGAGCCGCTCCCGGACCTGCTGTCCCCGGGGAGCAGTGGATGGAGACCACACTGACGGCAACGAGGCGTTGAGTTTCACAAAGGAGACTGATGTTACATATCAAACAAACCAAAGAGATTGCTAATCTAATTGTCTCACACTCTCTCTTGCAGCCAAATATATCAAAATCAGATTCCCTCTCACTCTCCCAAAGTAAAACATTATACAATCAAATTTCCCTCAATCTCTTTTGTGACTTATGATCTGGTAAGGCCTGGCTGAGTCTTTCCAAATTGTTAAAGAGATCTTTATTTGTCATTTGAAATCAAATCCACTGTCAGTTTGGTTTTCAAAGCATTTGGTCAGCTCATCACATGGTGTGCCTTGTGCCTCGTTAATGACAATAGATATGCTCCGAACTGTTCTTGTGGAAAGGCAGGGTCAACCAGAATTTTCAGTCGTATGCGTATTTACATACTGTGGCACACTAGCTTGCTCAACAGTTGTTTATTTATGCTAAAGGTGCGTGTGATCCTTTGACAGTGACAAGATTGCTACGGGGCATTCAAAGCTCTAAGAGGGCATGTGAATTTGCCTGAGAAATAGGAAAACAGTGTAAAGTGTGTCACCAGTCTTGTAAATAAACAAATGCTAATGCACTCAATGTGTGCCGTTGTCTCATTTGCCTTTTCTGTTACTAAGATGGTTATCCATTCTGCAGTAGACAGCTGGATTGGTTATTTGGTGGATTTGTTCAGCCTTTCCTTTTACTTTAATAAATCATCTGTAACCTCACTTGTATTTGTAGTCTAAATAAGCAAACCCACAACATCCACTCAGATGCAAACATTTGTCAATCTCACTTTCTTGTCAAGGGTCACAGCTTGAATGCTGTTTTTGGTTAATTTAGTAATGTGTTAGTGCCTACAGCTGTCAGATGGTAATGGTTTCGAGTGTGTGTGGATGTTTCTCCATCAGCAAAATATCAACCACACGATGGATATTTGTGAGAGGTCACCATGGAAATTATTCCAAATTTCTTTTCATTCAGGCAGGTAAAAACAAACCCTTTTATACACAAATGAAATGGTAAATGTAAGGATTTACTCTTGAAACAGAAGGGGTTTCACCTGAAGAGAGCGGAAAGGAGTCACAGAAGCCACATGGAAAGAACAATGCATCTGTTCCACTTTGGTGAGAAAGAAGCTGTATGCTGAACAGGCAAATAAAGCTGACAATCATCAGCATAAAGATAGAAGCTAATGTGGTTTTTGAAAAACAATCCTAGTGGAAGATGATTGAGAGAACAGCAGGGGCTTCAAAACCGCCCCCCCTGGGGAACCCCCCTCCCCAAGCTCTACATCAAGTTAGGACCAAGGGAAACAGAAAAAGTCCTTTCCGAGAGGTAGGACCTCAGAACTAGAGCCCCACCCAATGCTCTAGCGACCCAACAAGATCTGATGTCAGTAGTGTCAAATGCAAATCCAGTCCAGCAGCAGCAGAACCACAGCCTCACCAGAATCAGATGCTAAAAAATGTCATTTAAAATCTTTAAAAGTACAATTTCAGTGCTGTGTGCAGCCCAGAAACCCAGTGAAATGTTTTAAAACACGCCCAGTGTAACTCCATGCAGGAAGTGGAACACTCCATCTGGCTCCTGGAAGCAGGGAGCGTGATAATGAAGAAACCAGAAACCAGACGTTCTGAAGCTCTATTGAGTTTACCAGATTTTGTTAGGATGTATTAGTTAAACTTTTTTTGTGGTAGTTATACTTTGTTAACTTAGTTTCCTAGGTTTATTTACTATTTGTCTTAGTGTTTCCCTTGTCTCTCCCCTCCTCGTTGTCTGTAGGCTAGCCTTTGTGTATAAATTCCCCTGTGTGTCTCAGTTTTTGGAGAGTCTTGCTTGTTACTTTTAGTTAAGTTTATTTTTGTGGCCATTTTTTCCTTTGGGCCCGGTTTTGTTTGATTTTGGTTAATTAATTATGAAATAAATGGAGAAGATATTCTTTTTAAACCATTGTCCTGGAGTTTAACTGCTCGGTCCCTGACAATTGGCAGGAGGTGTGGGGTGTGGCCTCGGAGGTGGTGGTCCCGTGTGCGAGTGTGGTGGTGCTGGGTTCTCACGTTGGTATGAATGTTCACTGCCAGGGGTGAATCTTTTATATTTTCTTATTTTTTGCTGGTTGGGGCTTTTCTGCCCCGAGTCACCTGCCTCCATCACTAGCCTCAGTCCTGCTTGTCAACATATTTTTGTTTGGCTTAAATCCATTGGTTCAGTTCCTGTTGTCATTAATTTTAGCATTTTTATGACATTTTACATGGCCCGTTCTTAACATGTCTTTTAAGCAGTTATTTTCAATAAAATAAAATACATGAATTGTAACTTCTGAAACCACGTCTCTGTCTGAATGAAGTGGAATGAATTTACATGCTTTGATTCCTTGGGTGAAATTCCCAAGGTGGCGTTGTTAACGAAATTGCACTCGAGCAGATACATTTGCCATCCTTGGCGTCAACAGGTCATAGACCACTCCCGTATTGCCACACAAACATGTGAATGTTTTAGACCACATATGTCAGAGTCAAGGCCCGCGGGCCAGATGCGGCCCGCAGAGCATTTTTATGTGGCCCGCGAGATGAATATCAAAACTATATTAAAACTGGCCCGCTGGCCGATTTTACCGCAAAGACTTCAACTCCCATGATGCTTTGCGGCATCTGTGCGGAGCAGAAGCGCCCCCTCCTTTGTGTGTTTTTTCAGCGCCTGCTGCCGGTCTCTGCAGCTCCGCTGTCTCGGACAAACTACACTCCTCTCACTCAGCGCCGAGTTCACTCAGCTGTTTTCTGACGTTGAAGCCCAGAAACGGAGGTTCTAGCCGCTCAGTAATGTGTTCACGACTGAAAGAGAAAGTGTTCCAACTAACGTCCAGACAGAGCTGATATATCTCCAGCGAGCAGCGACACGCTCAAACCAGCACGACTCTGTGGTTGCAGTCGTGTTTCCTCCCCGACACACAACAACGTGGTCAAGCTGCTCAGACATGTTCATCAGCACAAACCTATGTGAGCACCTGTTGTTATCTAATGTTGTCGTTATTATGATGAAGATGAACAAAACAACAGGAGTCTCCTCCTCAGCTCAGATCAACCCCATGATGCAGGTATCTGGCTGGAACAGGTGAGCATCACAGTAAACCAGTGGAGCAAACTGAGCTTTAAATATGTTGGTTTGATGCTCTTTTTCTGCTCCAAAACATGAAAGTTAACAGGTGAGATGTTGCATTTTCATTTAAGATAAAATGATATTTTTATTTTGTTGTTGGCCCGTGAGAAAAGATTTAACCTACAGTAAACAGGAAGTGGAAAGGCTGCAGATAGATGAATAGAATAGAAAATCCCTTTATTGTTCCTCAGTGGGGAAAGCTGGACGTCACAGCAGCGATGACACGTATTACAGGAGAAAAAAGGAGAATAAAAAATAAGAAAAATGAATAAACAAGAAAACATAAATCCTGAATAGATTTATAAAATGCTGATTATACCACAAGTAATGAATACCACTGATGCCTTTTATTTAAAACTGACTTGCTCGTGTGTAATTTGGTTATTCCACATTCAGTGTTAATGCAGAAATAAGTTCGTTTCCAAATTTAAAGGTTCAAAATTGCATACATGTTGATAAAGAAAATGTGCAAATTTGCCGTCACTTTTTCAAAAAATATTAAGTTTGGCCCTCGACTCCGTCCCAGAGTTTCATTTCAGCCCCGTGTGAGTTTGAGTTCGACACCCCTGTTTTAGACCCTTCAGCTGTGTTTAGCGACAGCCTCAAAAAGCATAAAGCTTTAACAAAATGAGGAAATGAAAGTGTGAGACCAGGAAGCATCATGAATAAATAGTGACTAGTTGTGCAGCTGCTGAAGGGGAAGAAAACATCTGAAAGATGATCTGATTTAAACAAAAACTTGAAACAACATTAGAATTAATGATTGAGGATGGAATATGAACAACTAAAAGAGATGTGCTTTTATGGACAGAACTCATAAATTCTGGAGGTTCCCGTCTCCGTTTTTTGTCCTCTTAGCTCTCTTTTAGCTCTTGGCTCTTCACACTGGCCTGGAAATATAGAAGGGACTAAGGCTAGAGCCACTCCTCCATTATGCCGAGGTGTTTGGGGCATGTTGTTTTGGGAGGAGACCCTGGGCCAGTCCCAGAAAGAGATGGAAGGATCACGTGTATAAACTAGGTTTTTGGGCTTACATTTCTGCAATGTTTGTTGTAAATTGGATCCCGGTTGCAGGCAACTGAAAATAGAAAAAGGTTTAAGTGACTGAAAAGTTCTGTCTTAGGAACAGAAAGAGGAATGACACAGACTTGGAACAGAGGATAAGCTGCAGTCTGACATCAGAACAGAAACAAGGCAACAGATCTGAGCTCTAAACTATGCTGAACATTAAAAAGCTGGAGCAGTGATGCTGGAAAACACTCCACAGAAACATTCAACTCTAAATTATTCACTTGTTTCCGGGAATATGTCCATAATTATAGTTTAATCTTTTATGGCTTTTGTTTTTAGTGAAATTATGATTTCATATCTCCAGGCTGTATTTTTATCATTGGTAATCTTTTACAGCCTATAAATGTTTGTTCTCATGCTAGAAATTAATTTATAAAATTTGTCTGACTTGTTCTCCAACTTCTGCAACATCTCCCTCTCCCTCCTTCGGCTGCACTTTCCTCTCTTCTTCTCCCTTCGTCTCTGTTCTGCATCTCCTCTGCCACTCTCTGGCCGCCTGTCTGTACTGTATCTTCAGCATCCTGCTGATGCTGATCTACAGCAGCAAGAAATCAGGAGGACAACAATCCCGTACAGGCTAATCACACACTTCACCAGCCCATCCTGACCTCCGACAGCTCTGTCCAAACGGCCCTTCTCCCCAGAGACCACCCGGATACATCTGACACTGCAGAAGAAGAAATGTTTCTCTTCAATATCATGCCAGTAAAGCTTTGATTCCACTCAGTTTGGTTGTTTAAAAAGATTAAATAAAATGACCAAATGTTTTAAAGAGACATTGTGTAGTTTTTACCAGTAATCTCTGGAGACATCCATCAAAATGCAGTTTAAAGAAATTTTAAAGATGTCCAGTAGATGAAAACATTTGGCGGCTTTGTAACATAACCATAAAAATTGGATGTTAAACACATGGGAGCGGGTCTAAGGCGGTGTCCAAATTCAGGGGTTGCATGCTCATGGGCACCCGTCCTCACTGGTCTCAGGAGAGCGTGTTCTTCTGTGGCCGGTTAGACCGGATGTTGTGGATTTGGACAGTGCAGCCTTAAATATTAGTCCTCCTACTTCGGCGGATGTCCTACTGTCACCCAACAACCACAGCACTCAGAAGCTGCAGAAATGATGCACATGTTTTAAACTTTTTCCTTGTTTTGTTATTGCTTGAAGAGCTACAGCAGATGTACCGCCGGCATATTTTGTATGTCAGGCTAAGACGCAATGGTTTGCTGGTATAGTATCATTTGCTTTTTTTTTAAAGTCTAAAAGCTCTTACCATTTCCATGTGAACTTAAGCTAGCTTCATGACATGAGTAATTTGGGTTACGTAAAAACATAAAAATGCTACTGTATCCCAAATCCATCTGCATAATATCCTGCAGTGCATCTTGGGATTTAAAGAGGTGAGGAGACTACACCGCACCTGTTCTCTAAATCAGGGAAAAGAAGAATGGATTTCAAAACCACATTCTGAGCACTCTTTGAATTTGGACAGTCTTTGTTTTGGCGCTGTGACGTCACTGGTCTTAAAGTCCGACCTCATGAGCATGCAACCCCTGAATTTGGACACAGCCCATGGCTCAATCCCAGCACTCGCACTGCGTCCTGCGGTCTTCAGCAAAGTGCACTTGGATTAAGAGCGAAGCAAGGCTTCGAGTGTGGTACTCAAGTGTGCAGATGATTGCCAAATTGAAACAGGGAGCATTGTGTCATCGACCGCAAAGCATGCCGGGATGCTGGTTGCTGTGATACACATTTCAAAAACCTTTATTAACAACTTCCAAACAAACAAACAAACAATTATTTTAAATACTTTTAAATTAATTGCTGCTTTGTCTAAAACATTTCAGAGCATCAACTAATCATCCTGAACTACTTTCATTAGAAAATACACGTTTTCAGAAAAAGCACCTGAGCCTTTCCTTCAATGGATTGTGGGTAGTTCACTTCACCCAAGTCCACATCGATGCAGACTTGGGTGAAGTGCAGATCAAGAGTGCAAAAGGGGCGTGATCAACTTCCGCACCTGAGAATCGGGACACCCTTCACACTCGCAACCCTGGATGGGATTGTGCACTTGAAGGGCTCAGGTGTGGACGTGCGAGGATTGGGATTGGGCCCACATCTCTGAGCGACGCCATATTAGACACCATGTTTCCTTCTACGTGAGCCTGTGAGGACAAAATGCATTTAGTGATTCGTAACAAATGATTAGAAAACTTTTATCCTTCATAAACTTTGTTGTTTTAGACATTTACCTCTTCACTCGTTGCCAGTGATGAAAGGGAGTCTGATGTGCTTGTTTTGCTGGAGGTTGTGCTCCCGGGGATTTTTGACCCAACTGGCCATCCGGTAAGGTAAGGTCTTACTCTAACACAAAAATGCCACTTTCTTAGGTATGTACTGCCTCCTATGGCCAAGGAAATTACACATTGTAATTTATGAATTTAATTATTTGACTACTAAAAAGATATACAAAGGCTGCTTTAAAGAGCAACCTTAAAAATACAACCCACCTCTCTGCTTTTGTTTCTTTGTTGCTTTAAGAAACAGTCAGCTACAGAGAAACATTAATATTCATCTCCCAGCTAATTTTGGGTCAGACTGAGTGTCTGAAACGGTCTGCTACTCAGCATAACACCACTAGAGCCAAAAGGCACTGGAGATGTGCTAGGATCGATGGAGCAGGGGTTTCTCCACAAATCCTTAATGAGAGACCCTCCCATCCCCCAACCCTTTAAACATTTTCCTCACCAGAACCAGAACAAACTTTACCATCAGGTCATCTCAGCATCTGGCTGAAGTCCATCCTGACTAGACGTGACCTACACACAGGGATCCATGCAGTTGTGATCTCTCGCTTGGATTATGCAAATTCCCTTTTTTATGGATCCACATCTTCCTTGGTTGCACGCCTACAGTATAGTAGCTACTGTACAACCTTTATTACTCCTGTGTGTTGATTTTTATGCTCTTTTACTGTGCAGCACTTTGGTTGGCTTCAGCCGTGTAGAAATGTGCTTTATAAATAAAATGGAATTCTCACATGGTTCCAAATTTCCTGTAAGCTTCATCAAGATCTGCCATTCTGCTCTAGTTGAGCAGTGCTTCACACAGTTGGGGTTGAGACGTTGCCGCGGGTGCTACACGGGGGGTCTGGAGATGATTTCCAGACATAGAAATACAACAGAAAATTCCTTCCCTGATTTCTAGCATAATTGTTACAAAAGCTTTACTGAAATGTCATAAATAAGATAAACAAATAAGAGAACATGACCTGAAGCAGTTACATACTGAATTATTATCAAATAAATATCAGGGGTCACATGTCTTGACACTTGCTAATGTGTGGGTCTGACGCTGAAAACCTTGGGAACCACGGTAACAGAGCATGCACGCTAGCGCCAGGCTTTGAGGCCAATTTGCCACAACTGATTGTGTCTGTTGCAGATCTAAAGGAGATTTGTCTTCTTCTTGTCCTTCTAGGTTTTGCATGTTTGCGCTTAGAAATCAAACATTGTGTATTTAAATAAACCTGGCAAAGATCCATTCAATAAGTCCTGTTAAATTACTCTAACCAGCCCAGTTAGGTAAATAAACGGAGTCAGGTCGCCCAGATCATCCTGGCTCAACCCATGTTTATTATGCTGGAACAACAATAGTTTTCTTCGAAAAGTAACTGACGACATTTCAAGGAAAATTATAGAATGACTTTCATGTTTTCATTTAAACATTATAGAAGCTGTTTTACATCGAAATGATGAGAATAGTTTCAGTAGTCATCCCAAGTTTACTGTGATTATTCACATCATGAAAACAGTTCATAAGTCAGCCTCAGGTATTTATCACTTTCTGTTTTATGAAATATTTCTTTCTTTGAGCCTCATGGAGAAGAATTACAGGTTTTCCTGGTCTTTATCTGCAGGCGAGTTATGCCAAAGCTTTGGTTATTTTATTGCTGCCTGCTCACCAGAACACTTTGCATGCACGTCTCACGTCAGGCAGAGTTCAGTCAATGCACCGTTTGTTACCACCGCGGCAGCAGCTTCACCCCGCTGACAAGGAACTTCATTTTTCTGCACAACAAAGCCTCCTGTGTTGTCGTTCGGGGCAGCTGCTGCTTTGCAAATCAAAATTAAACCAAAAATGTTATCCTGAAGAATTTAAAAATAATGTTGGGTTTTATGGACATTTACAAGTTTTAAATGTGATCGTCAAAACTGCACAATCTTAATTTAGCTTATTCTAAATGTTGCTAAAAGAAAAATCTGTCATATGTATCACAATTGATCATAAAATACTGAATTACTCCAACTAAACACACCAACTTCATGTTCTGAACAGGACAGAAACAGGTCGTTTTTTACTTTCATTGAGTAAATAAAAGCCAGATGTGAGCGCTCTTTGTGTTTTTTACAGTGTGAATGGTTATAACCAATGACCAACCTGTTCCTCAACTCTCTGGTTTATTTTAGATCCTGTTGTGTAAACCTAAGCTTTAGTTCTGCGTACTCTCTGGATTACCAGCTTGTGCACCTCCTCAGGTACAGTTTGTACTTGTCTGTGGAGCCAAAGCATTTTCCCTTTATGTTGCACCTGTTGTTTGGATATTTAGTGCTCGGATCAAAATCTCGATGAGCAGCCTGTGCAAACAGGGTAAACTCATTCAAACAAACAAAAAAGAGCAGGTAAAATGAACCAAATTGATTTGACGTGAATATCTTCTCATTTGAACTTTTTTTAAATTCCATGAGTGATTTCAGAATATTTGCTTTTCCGTGACAGGCAATGATTAAATATTTTCAGGTCGTTGAAACTAAGCCGATATCAGCAAACACCATGGTGTTAGATCCCAGCTCTGGAGCGACGGGCTGAGTGATGGATTACAGGTCTGGGCTGTGGACAGCTGCAGCTCCCCCATCGCAGCATGCAGCGTTGGCACCAGGGTGAGCATATTAAGCTACAGAGGTTGGCTGATGCCTTCATCAGCCCCACGTCACCTCTATCCACTGAACCCCATCCTGAAAGCAACAGGGTTCAGTTGGAAACTACTGCCATCTAGTGAAAATGCATGACAATGACAGCATTAAAGAAAAGACATTTTTGCTGGAGCAAAAACTGCTCTAAGTTAAACCTCGTTTACAAGATTTTGTATAATTTTATTGTTATTATTTTGCTATATTTTAATAATATGACCTGTTACCATGGCCTGGATCTGTCTGAGGTCTAATGAATGCTCTGTGGTGAAGGTATTTTTACTGGCTGTTACGTCAAACATGGGATAACCGATTTGATTTGAATGCAACGGCTGCAGGTTCTGCTAACATAATTTGGACTTTTGTGCTTGTATTCATGTCATGAGGGGGAGTTGTTGGGAGCCAAATGCAAGAGAGCAGGAACTGGTTTAACCGAATAAAGGCAGGTAGGATGACATGAGGAGGATATGACACAGACCAGCACAAACAGAGGGTTTGAGGATAGTCGGGGAAACAGGTGGGTGGGGTAACGAGGGGCAGGTGAGCCCAATCAACACTTAACAAGAGGAGAGGAGACACAGGCGGCTGCAGAAGCAGATCCTGGCAGAAAATGGGTGGAATACTAAGTTAATTTGTTTTTCAAATAAAAACGTTAAAGGCTTGAGCTTATTAAATTAATTAGTTGTATGTGATAGTTTAAACACAGTTCGGTGTCCTCTTACCGGTCTGGAGATACAATCCCTCCATCATGCCCTGGGCTGACGAAGCCTCCTGCTGCAGGACATGCCCAGAACACCTCCACCGAGAGGCATCCAGGGTCACTATGGGCTTGCATATGGACCCCAGGCCTGGCTCCAGGGCAAGACCGTGGTCACCCTCTGGGCTGGGAACTCTGGAACAAACTTGTGCCACTCTGTCTAGGACCAATTTTCCATGAGGAACCCCATGGGCCAAATGCCACAGACAGCACAGCTAGGATCATTAGGGCACTGAAACACCTCCACCACGCTACGGTGGCAGAAGAAATGACATTGTTTACGATTTTCACCATGAATCCAAGTTAAACAAGACTTACTGGATACATTAAAATTGCCATAATTGTTGAATGGAAATCAATTCCAGACACGTAAAACCCTTTTTAACGTTCGTCTCACAACAGGAAATGTTTTTGAGCTTTTTCTTGTAAAACTATGTAGATTTTTCTTGTGTGGATGTTACCTGCCTCAGACCGTGTGTCAGTATGATAATAACATATAAATGTTTCCTTTCTTCTCACGTTATTTATATTAGTTTCACAAATCAAAACATGAAATTCAAAATGAGCATGATTTATCTTTATTTTATTAAGTTTTCCTTTTTCTGCAGGCACGACCTCTGAGATAAAACAACCCACACGCATCTGATTGCTTTTTCATTAGTGGCAAACAAACAAGAACCTCATCATTCATTCTTGTTGCCACACTAATGTGTCTTTGGAGTGTTTAGTACAAACAAAACAACTTGTTTACTTTATAAATCATTTATTGAAATATATATCATCTGACTGTACATGATGTAGAATATGGGTAACACTGTAATAAAAGGTCATATTAAGTGTGATTATCTATGACTACAGACAGGGTACCAACACACACACACACACACACACACACACACACACACACACACACACACACACACACACACACACACACACACACCACTCACCTGTGCTGCAAACGTTCACATCAAGGGTCAAAGCAACAGCTGTTTCCATCTTTTCTGTCTCTCGTTTTTAGCTTAGCCGGATTAGTTTGTCGGCATCATCCAACAGAAAGTGGAGGAAAAGGAAAGTGCAACATCTGATTGTAGGATAAATCACAGTCAAAACGAGGAGGCACAGCGGGTGAGGATGACACGGGGAATGCAGAAGTCCAGAATGACTGAAACCTACTTATGAAGGGTTTGTGTGAAAATACAAGACAAGAAACCTTCTAATTCCGTCTTTTCGTTCGGTTTAAAACACAGAAAGGTTGCAGCCGCAAACGAAACGCTGCAGGTAAATAAAACCTTTCTGTGTTTTAAAAAGAACTAAAAGATGGAATTAGAATTTCAACACAGCAAGAACGCACCAAAGGTGTTTAAATAAACCTTCAGATTTAAACACAATATTCATTTCTTTGGCTCAAAAATTCCTAATTCAATGCCTCCTGCAGTTTTTGGTGGAAACACATCATACTCTGACAAAATCTAAATCATAAAATCCCAAAAATGTGTTTTTTAGTATTTTAACTGTAATCGACTTTTCCAAAGCCGTGACAACATGAGCAGAAACCCGTTGCAGGTACTCATAAACAATAATGGAGTACCATCTCAATATTTCTCTCTTATAAAACAACTCTGGAGCTATTTACACTACAATCACCCTAGATCTGATGAAGTCCGTGCATCAAATAAGACCCAGGCCTTTAAAAAGTTCCACGACGTGATCTTTCAGGCAGAAACGAACAACCGAGCAAAGACACACACGACATCTACTGCGTCTGCATCTACTCGTTTACAAATAACACATGTTCATATAACAACGATGTAAAAAAATAAATTTGAACTGCCACATGTACCTTACTACCGAGGACACTACATGGTCACGTACAAACACATGCACACAGTCCACATTTTGTGCTTAAAATAGAAGTATTGCTACTGATTGTGCCAGCATCAGGCGCTCATTTTGTTCCTTTTCAATACTGTTTGGACACTTGAAGCAGTCTAGATGAAATAGTGCATAGGTAGTGGTCAAATACAGGTGTCTGAATGTCTTGATGAGCTCATTGAAAGTTTCTGATCTGCATGTTAGATTTGTTGTTGTTGACAGAAGGCTCAATGGTATAAAGCGTTAGGAGTATGACTTTTGGAGCAGGCGTGTGTAGTCCTTCCTTTGTGTCACTTTTTTGTTCACGCTCATCCTCCTCTCCAACCCAAAGGAGTTCCCCGTCTGTGGAGGAGAGCTGTGTACCTTTGCGTCACCACAGACTCACTGAGACTGTGAAGTGGTTTTGTTCTGTCCCTGGAATGGCCAGTTTGAGAGGAGAACCAGTGATGTCAGAGTCTTTGGCTGGTTTCAAATGTCCTCACACCTCCTCTCCTTGCACTGTTTCTGCTCAGGCTAGTCAGTTGTCACAGAAAGCTGTCCTCCACC
Source organism: Nothobranchius furzeri (assembly GCF_043380555.1). Lineage (NCBI taxonomy): Eukaryota > Metazoa > Chordata > Actinopteri > Cyprinodontiformes > Nothobranchiidae > Nothobranchius > Nothobranchius furzeri. The sequence continues at coordinate 40,214,981 of NC_091748.1, read as the reverse complement.
AGGTCGCTGCAGTCCAGGCACATCTCGTCCAGCAGTGTGATGTCCTCCAGGGTCTCCCCCTCACGCTTAGCATAGGTGGAGCTGCTCGACCCTGTCTCTATAGCGCTCTCCTCAGATGTTTGAGAGCTGTTGGTGCAGAGTAATAGACTTAGGCAGTGTTCAGTAGTGGTACTGCGTGCTGTAGCTGAAATACTGACTGGTCCATTTACCTGTGTCTGTTCCTCTTTCCGTATTCTTCATCAGACACTGGGTCCAGGTCGGGGAGGGGGATTATGTAGCCACTGTCAGAGCTCAGCCGCTGCTCATCAAAGCCACTCTCCCTGTCTTTTAGCTTGCCCTGGTTCTTGTATGGAATGTCCACGTAGTCGGCATCAGTCTCCACGCACACCCGAGTGACAGCCGGATGGTCGCTCTTCAGGAAATCATGGTTCACCTTCTCGTAATGCTGCAGGAGGCAGAATGTCAGACAGAAAATTAATGAAAATATAGGTTTTGTGGTGCAGAAAAGAAACACAAGAGAAAATAATGCATGATTGAATTCATTATCCCAAGAAGCTCATGCAATCTGCCAGCTGTCACGGTGGAAGACTCTAAGCTGGTAACATGTTAAAACTTAGCTCATTATTTGTGACACAGATTAGGGAGCTGATTAGCTGAGGACTGTGCGTTGTGCATCTGGATCACTGCTCCTTCCCCCAGCTGGTCACAGCGCTAAAAGTGGATCCTCCTAAACTGGTTCCTCCTTTACTGGCTGCCATTAAAACTGTGAACCAGG
>NC_091748.1:40199206-40209206 GCF_043380555.1 Nothobranchius furzeri | reverse complement strand
AGAACAAAGAACAAGGTCATTCTTTCAGAATCAAACAACATACATAATGTCTGCATTTATACCCCGTCTGGTCATTGATGTTACAGCGTCTGCAGTGATTGTAGACCTTTGGGTCACCAGGTTTGACCTAGTGCTTCCCTTGATCACTGAGTCAAACCAAACCCAGTCACCAGAACTCTAATACCTAAGTCTACCTTGTCTTATCAGAGACTTTCTTTAAGGCATCGTTAGATGTACCGGGTGGACCGTCACTGCAGGAGATTCTACAGCAGAAGGAGTTTGAACAGATATGAAGCTCACCGAGCACGAGTCTGTCACGGGGGAACTCCCATCTGGAGTCGTAGGGAAGCTGCATGGGATCCACATAGATGTACTCATGGCCGTCCGGGCTCACAGACTCTATGACCCTCCAGCGAATCTCATACCGTGGTTTCTGGAAGACGGAGAATGAATGAATTTACGTTTGCTTTCATGTTTGTGTTTTAAACAGCAGCAAAGACAGAAACGCGTCATGGCTCATACTTAGGGTTAGGACTAAAGCAGCAAAAACATGAAACCCAGGCTCGGCATGAATGCTGCAACTGAGGAAATGAGTGATTGGGTGAAAGTGCCAGATGGTCCCAACAGTACCTGTTTCCAGATAACAACCAAGACAATGAGTGAGATGATGACAATGACCAGGAGCACCAGCACGGCAGCAGCTACCGTCAGCTCAGGGTGAGGGCCTGTTTGTGGATACAGAATACGTTAACCACATGGAAGCTGGAAGGGATCCGTTTGTGTTACATAAGAACGGGCGTGTTTAGAAAACAGCTTCATCCCAACGGTTTATGGATAACTAGCCTCCCAAAGGTGTGCTGGAAACATAAGATGGAGACGAGGGACAGGCCAGGAGACCAGAGAGGACAGGAAGAGGGTAATTGGGGTGGGGGTGTTGGCTCATCTGCAAAGACCAAATGGACTAAAGAGCTTCCCTGAATTATGCGTCACTCTGAGCCTGCTATCATCTCACAGCTGCAGCTCTGATGAGCCTTAACAAGGTTTGCTACATGACCCATTGTGGTTTTAGAGAAAACTAGAAGAATCCATCGTAAATCTGAGTTTAAAGCTGAGAAAAATGGAAAGAAGAGTTTCCCCGGGAGAATGTGATTTCTGTGTCTTCTCACCGTTGGACACCAGCTTGACTTCCCTGCTGACAGCAGCCATTTCATTTCTTGCTAGGCAACGGACTGCCAGCGTGCTTTCCAGATGACCAAACATGACCTGGCTCTCCAGGTTGCTCTCTTCATCCAAGTGCGACTCCATCGTGATTTCAGTGGCATTGGAGAGGAGAGGCACCCAGGACGATGTGTCATTGGCACAACTGAACCAGAAAAACAGAAAAAGGGACACACAACATCAAACCAGATCTATTCAAGCATTCTTGTATGTTTTGGAGAATGAATACCGGGGGGGAGGACGGATCTTACTGTTTGATGTTCTTGCAGATGAACCACTCCACCACAGGAGTGGGCTGCCCTCTGGTAATGCAAACCACAGACTGGCCTGTGGCTGAACCGTGGTGGAGGTCCATCAGATCTACGATCACTGCAGGCACTGCAACATCAGAGTGCAGACAGAATGTGAACAAAGTGTGTGGACGCATAGAAAACATACTTTAACTGGTCTTTGTCCTGACCTTTAACCTCGAGGATGAAGCTAGCTTCTTGACTTTGGTTTCCGTTCTGCACCCGCATGGTGTAGTTCCCACTGTCGTCCTCCTTGGCCCGGATCAGAGTGAGAGCACTGATGTAGCTGTACAACACAGAAGGTGCTTCAACCACCCAGTCAGAACTAACAGGAGCACCAAACCCTCATTAGCAGGGCTGATGAAGCATGGGAATGTTACCCCGACACCTGCTGCCGCTGACGAAGACTCACCTGATCTCACTGATCTGCCTCAGGTTGGTGGAGATCTCCGCTGTCACATTGCTGAGAGGGCTACCGTCTTTCAACCAAGTGATACGAGCTTCTGGAAAAGAGTCGATCTTCACCTTGAACTCCCGCACCTCGTCTAGCTCTGCAGATTCGTACTCCCTAAACTCTGGCTGGATGGACATGACCTCACTGGCTGTTGGAAAGGAAAAGTCAGCAATTATTTATCATCAGTTAAAGAAAAAATACAACATTACGTTTTGAGTAAAGAAACAAGCGATTCATACCAAACACTTGGATGTTGACTTCCTTCGTCTGGCTCTTAGTAGAGACTATATCAGTGAGCGAACAGGAGTAGACGCCGCTGTCTTTGGTTGAAGCTTGTGGGATTGTCAGAGTGTACAGGATCTCCTGAGCCTTCCTGTTCTCTTTAACGGTTTTGCTGCCGCGATTAGCCTGTCGAACACAATCGGTACATGAAGCACTTTGAGATCGACACTATTTTACAAACAAAGCCCTAAAGAGTGACTTGCATCCTCACCAGCTTGCCTGGGTACTTCCAGTGGTCTTCTAACATCTCAGGTCCTCGAGCCAGACAGTTGACAACGATGGTGTCCCCAACCATCAGAGCTGTCTTTTTGGCTGACAGTTCAACGTGCAATGTGCCTGAGACAGAATCAGCAATATCAGTTAAATGCATGCTTGTTTGGGGTGTCAGCCGTAAAGCAATGCACTCTAACATTCAACAGCTAGATTTCCTAGCTGCTCAGTGGCCTGGCGATTTGAGTGTCTGCCCTGGGGCTGGGAGATGAGGGTTCAAATCTGGCTGGGTCATACCAAAGACTTCAAAAATGAGACCCAATACCTCCACACTTGACCCTCAGCTTTAAGGGGCAACGCTGAGTTAAGTGCTCACCCCGTAATTGTAAGGTTGCAGGTTCGAACTCCGCTCAGACTGTCGCTGCTGTTGTGTCATTGGGCAAGACACTTAACCCACCTTGTCTGCTGGTGGTGGTCGGAGGGACCGGTGGCGCCTGTGTACAGCGGACTCACCTCTGTCGGTGTGCCCCAGGGCAGCTGTGGCTACAATGTAGCTCATCACCACCAGGGTGTGAATGTGTGTGTGAACAACTGATTGTGTTGTAAAGCACCATGGGGGGGGGGGGGGGGGGGGGGTCCAGGACTCTAGAAGGTGCTACATAAGATACAGGCCATTTACCATTTAAGACGTTGGACTGGGGGCTTAAACCACCAAATATTTCCTGAGCGCAGCCACTTCCGCAGGTCACCGCTCCCCACAGGGTTGGGTCAGATGTGGAGATGTAATTTCACCAGTGTGTGATGGTGACTAATGGGACTTTAACTTAATCTTATTTTGGTTCAAGTAATGACATTTTTAAGGATGACTTTGTAGTCAGTGGCCCATGGAACCAAATCTTTCAAAGATATTTTATAAAACAATCATAGAAACCCTGGAGCACACACCTATCAAGCCGTGAACGATGTACTCCTCACTGTAGTGCTCCTTTCCTTTAATGAGGGCCTTGCAGACGTAGGTTCCAGCAGTAAATATCCCCAAAGCCCCTCTTTTACTGTCATAAACACAAGGCACAGGCTGCTGGGTGTCAACGTTCAGCAGTGTCACGTGTGCTGTTGGGTCAGACACTCTGCAGGGAATCTCCATCTCCTCGTGGTCGGACAGGACGGGATTCATGAAAGGCCAAGGTGATGGCACAAAGGGGGCATCAGGATCTGTGATGGAGCATAATGAGTCACCCAAACCAGAAATATGGCAAATGACTACTCAAGTACTTGTTCATTTCCTCACCTGGAACGTAGACGTAGATGCTGCTCTCCTCTGTGTGGTGTGTGGCGTTTGTGTAGAAGCAGATGTAGTAGCCGGTGTGCATGGCCGTTGCTTTTTCCACGGTGATGGAGGTCACATACAGGCCGCTGCTGTCCTGCTGCGTCTGCTCCAGAACAGTGTGCGGTATCTCCCACTCCAGATGTGCTGCCCCGCGACACGTCAAGACAAAAGCGGTGTGAAGGGGCGCTACCATCTCATCCACATTTGGCAGCAGCACCGGGGCTGAGGATGGTAAGATCATCAATCCAGCTGAAGCTGAAAAAGACAAAACATTGAGGGTTCAAACATAAGTCATAAATCCTAAACCACAAAGACTTGTATGTACTCATCTCACCTCTCACTTTGAGGAGGAAGGAGAACTGGGCTGTGTGAGAGTCGCTCCAAGCTCTGATCGTGTAATTCCCGCTGTTTTTCTCCAGAGGGTGCCGGAAGGTCAGAGTGCTCTCATACCTGTGAGAGGAAAATAAAAATGATGAATACATCAGCTAGCTTAGAGTGGAGACCAGATACAAAACACCTTCACAACTATAACATTTTCATTTTCTGTTAACAGAGTCTTAGCTTCCTGTTTACTTTAAACAAATAAAAGTTATCATTCGCTCACCGGTTCCCTTCAATGCGGCTTAAATTAGAGGAGATGTAGTAGTTCTCTGACAGCGCCGTGCCATCTTTCAGCCATGACACTGAAGGGGCTGGATAGGCATTAATCAGGATGGTGAACTGTGTCTCCTCCAAAATGCTGACAAACTCCGTCGTGAGGATCCCGCTGTGGTCCAGAGCCAAAAAGGAGTTCTCTTCTGGGTAAAAAGAAAACGAGGACACTAATCAGATCATTACTGACATCAAGAAACCGACTCGTCGAGGAGAGGGAAGAGAGGGGTCTGAGAGGAGGAGAACGAGGTGGGGTGATGGCGAGTGCCGAGGGGAAAAGGAGGCCCGACACACATCTGTTGAGGTCATCTCTTAAAACCCAGCGGCTGATGTGAAAAGCAGAATTCCAGCGTTGTGGCTGGATGGAAGGAACTTATTTCCAGCGTGTGCACACGTGTGACTGCACTAATGCACCTGAATGATGATGTAACTGTAAGTCATCACTCTACGCAGCAGCCTAATACTGTCTTGATGGAAAGCAGTTAAAGGTTTCAGAAAAGCATTTCTGACAGAGAGACTTACCAAAAACAGTCACAGCCACTCTGCTGACTCTGGTTCTTCCACTGACCGTGTGTGTGACCGAGCACTCGTACACGCCGCTGTCCTGAGCGGCGGCTCGTGGGATGCTGAGGCTGTAGATCACCCAGTCAGGGGCTGTCTGCTTCATCTGATTTGCATTTACAGCCTACAAGAAAAACAAATGATAACACGAGCTTTCATTAGCTAAGATTTAATGTTTAAAAATAGACAATTAAAATATTGTGATATTTAAATCTGGCTGCTCAGCGATTTTCTGCTTTACAGGTAAGGCTGAATGCTAACGACTAAAACACACACAGGAGCCACAGGAGAGAAATCAGGATCACAGAGTCCTTTAAAAGCAGCTGAGACCAAAACCAGGAGTTAGGTGTCCAGCTTTCCTGCTTTCCTGCTTTCCTAACTCTGGAAAAGGTCTTAAAGGAATCCCTGGCAGGAAAAAAGCACAGCAATGGGCTGCAGTGGTCTGAGAAAACTACAGGAAGAACTACCCTTGAAACCAACACTTTAAAAGCTTTAGATGCTCAGGTGCACCTGCATGTCTCCCAGTCACCTTCGTTTTTTAATGTTTTTCACCACCGTTTGAACTGTTGCCTTCCCTTGAGCTAGTTGTCATGAGCCTCAGCATCCCTGGCTTTGATGTGGGGTTACCTGCTGCAGCCAGCTGACTGGATGACATCCTCCTTAAGACAACCGTTTTTTAGCTAAACACCCAAAAGGGTACTAACTATGTTAAGCACCGGCAGAGAAAAAGGAAACGGGCAGAAGAAAGATCATGGCCTCCCACCTGTTTTTTCGAGTGAACCCACTGCTGCTGGAAGCCTGATCCAGACGGAGCGATGCAGGTGATGTTGAGAGGCTGGCCAGCCCTTAACGTCTCTTCACTGGCTTTCACTTCCACCTCAAAGTCCTCAACCTTCTCAAGTTCTACAGAGACCACCACAGAGGAGATACCAGCGCCATCATCTAACAAGAACCCAAACTGTAACATTTGACCTGATTTATTATGAGCCTACCCTCGGTTTTTACAGTGTAGACGTCACTCGCGAACGTCTGGCCGTTCACAGTGGTCTCACACTGGTACTGCCCAGGAGGGAGGTTGTCGATGAAACCCGTTTTGTAGTCGTAGGAGTTGCTGATCTTCTCTCTGGCTGGGACGCTCCTCAGGATGACAGAAGCAGTCGGGTGGGATGCACGGCAGGGGATGATCACCCGAAAAGAGTCATGGGGAATGATGAGGTTTTCCGGTGTCTCTGGGACAAAGGGGATGTGGGGATCTGCATGTAGAGAGGGAAGGTGGTTTGTATCAAACCATTTAACATTTTTGGAATAATTTAGAAGTAAAAATCTGCATTTTTAAAAATATGTAATTTTTTTTTCATTTCTGTGAATATTTAGCATTTTTTGTGATGTTAATAATTTAGTTTTAAATGCTATAAAATGTTTAATTTAGATCTGGAATGGGAAGAGGTTCTCTTTGCAATAGTCTTGCTCTTATATTTTAACTTTTATCCTTTTACTGAGAGGTCTGCACAGTTCATTTGATATGTGTACGCACCTTGGACAAAGATGTAGATGTACGCCATTTCCTCATGCTCTTCTTCTATGTCAATCTGGTTTACGTATGTGCACTCATAAAAACGGGTGTGCTCAACAGTTGCTTTGGGAATCAAGAGAGTTGAAGAGAAACCCTCTGAAATAACAACAGCATCTTCAGGGAGGGGTTCGAGCCAAGCCACGTCTCTGTCCCCAGTGCAGCTGATGTTGATGGGAGAACTGGGCTGCAGGAACAACTCGTCCTGGTTTGGCCAGATGGTCGGTGTGGACAGTCCAGGTGTGACTGGCAGAGACGGTTGGGTCATTGTGTTAGAGAAAGTGTCAGGATGAAAGGACCAATTTACCGCTGAGTTTGAGATGCTTACCTGAAACCACCACGACAAAGATGAGCCCAAAGAAGTACGTCTTCATCCCATCCATGATTATGGATGCTCAGACCTATGAGGACAAAACATTTTAGGTATGAGGAGCGTCCCATTTTTTTGTTTTATGGACAGTATGAAACCACAGTTAAATCACTAAACTCAGTGAAAGTTGATATCAGGACTTGACTGAGAATTTAAATGTACATCAAATAGAATGGATGGCATCTTTATTTATCTGCTTCATTTCAGATGATGGTTTGAGGCACATGCGGTATCCAGTTTGTTCAGTAGAAGTTTGTTTCCTATCCTCTCAAATCCCAGCTGGTTGTTGCAGAAGGTCGTGAGCCTGTTCTGGATCTGCTGCAGGTTTCTGCCTTAAAACTTTGCTTACTGGAGCTTTTATATTCCAATCAGTCTGCTTAAATTACAGCTGGAGTTTGTTGTGAAAAGTCGTTTAATGATCAAACTGAGTTGAAATGAGCTGAAAGGCATCGCATCTCATCTCTCCTGCTGCAGCTCACTAAAGTAGCCAGTAGAGGGCAACATAGTCCACCTTTCATGTGCGTGAAGCCTTCGGAGCTCTCCATCCTCCTCTCGCCTCAGTTTGATGCCTTCATTTTTCCAATCGCACGTTTGTTCTATTTGACTCGAGTTTAGTGGCTTTTATGAGTTTTTACAACATCACCAAATCAAATTAATGATCACATGATCGGGTCTCTGAATGATGCCAACGTTCCACCGCCAAGAAAACGTCTATACTTGTTTATTTTTAGTCTGTAAGGGGACATCATAATAAAATGTCTAATCCGTCATTTTGAATTATCTGGACCAAATTCTGCACCAGGACCACACATCGGAGGCTCTCCAACCCATCTCCAATCAGATGTGCTCTGGCCCATTCCACCGAACACGCCTCTCCAAAGTTGATCAAGTTCTGGGTTGGGTTCTCTGGACGCGCAGTTTCTTCTTCTGTGTCCCTAAAACAGCAAATATCTAGGCCCCGTCTCTGTTTCCTGTGGTTGTCCGCGCTGGCTCAGCCGAAACAGTCTGAATAATCCATTGGTGGCCTGGGTTTGTTAACTCTATAATTAGCACCCACTCCACACAGAACGACACAATCGCGTGGGAATCCGCAGACACAAAGCGCCTAAAGCATTTTAACGTTTTTGCGCACACGCATTGTCCTAAAAAGATTAACTGACTTAGTTCATGTATTTACATTAGTTGGGAGGTTGTGCTTAAGAATTCCATTGCGCGTAAAAGTGCGCATCCCGCGCTTATATCAGCGCCCCGCTCTTCAAAACTTTAAAAAAGTGCAAATGCCAAATGCGAATGTCAAAACAACAACAACAACAACACAAAAGCTTTGCAGATGATTTAAACTCCCAGATGTGCAATTCAGCACGAAAACTAGTTAATTTCCATAATCTCTTCCAAAACAAGCATACGGAAAGCCGCGCACTACAGAACAAATACACAAAGTTGGGGGAGTTTGGCCACTGCAGCTTTCTCCCGAAGACCCCTCTGGTGACACAGTGGGGTAGGTGGTAACAGAAAAATGCACTATGGCTCCCAAAAACACACTCAGCTCTTCTTTCCCCCTTTTTCTTGGATAAATTCCATTACAGCTCTCCATTCCGCCTCATCTCACCAAAGCTTCCAGTTTAATTCTTCAGACCAGAAAAAAAACTCCAAAATGTGGTTCTCATTAAGTACCGGGCAGCATCCCATAATGGTGCCTTCAGGCATGGAGGTGACACCTCCAGCTGGGCCGAACTGAAGCTCTTTTATCCAGCAAAGAGAGTGCCATCTCCCCGCTCGGCGTCCAGGGGTGAGACCATATGGTGCACGGAGATGATAATAGTCTGCGCTAAAATCGTCTCAGTGCGAAGATCCTGAAAAAAGTTGTGCGCAACAGGGTGCTCCGGGTTTTGGTGAATAGAAAGTGTAAAATAAGCTTTTGTAAAAGGAGATCCAGCTGACTGAATTTATTTCAAATAAATGCAGCGAAAAACAAACTCAAAAATATTCCTCAGTCCTAAAAAATCTAAAACTCAAAATGAAAATCGATATTTCAATTACCTTTGAACTAATCCCTCTTTTTATTAAATTACTGTAAGTATATCCAGAATGAATGCGTCCTTCCACACGGCGTGATAAGGGTCCTTTTGCAGCGGTAATAATCCTTAGAGATCCTGCGCTGTGAGCAGGAGCGCGAGCCTCTGAACGCATCCACGGCCGCCTTCACAACTGCGCTGCAGCCACGGAAACCTGTAACTGACTCAGAGTTACAGTCCTCCCCTCTCAACCCCCATCCGAAAAAAAGAGTAATCATCTGGCTCTAAGTAAATAACTCTCAGGAAATGCCCCCCTCACACCCCCCCCACCCCCCACCCCCCCGCGAGCGCTGGACTTCTTTTCAAAGTAAAAGTCTTTTTGGAAGAATTCTGCAAAGAATGGGCAATTACTGATTTAAATCTGGCAAAAGTTGTTTGAAGATTTTTTATCTGAAATGAGGAACTCATCAAAGCTTCATGTTTCATCAACTTGCCCTAAAGGATATCACTTATCTGCATATGCGTGGCAGTGAGGAGAGCATTCTTGGGCATCAGACAGAAAATCTGCAGGAGTGATCCACATAGAGGGCGCTCTAACACAGTACAACCACTCTGGTTCTGTCTCACGGCTCTACTACAGAAAGAGAAAAACTAAAAGCATCTGGAAAGTGTCTGTCCTTCCCTTTGTGTCACTAAACAAAATAACAAAAATAAATGTTTACAGCTGCTTTTCCAAGTCATTTTAGCCATTAATAAAACTTTCCCCTCAAGTCCTCTGATGGGCAGCAGATGAAAAATGGACCTCTGTCAATCACTTATCTTGGCGCAGAGTTGAGGTATGAGACCGGCGTTTGTGTGTGGAGCAGGGCCCCGGGGCTGATGATGCGTAATACCCCTCTCTCTTCTTCACTCCTGAAACTGCTTGCTGCAATTACTTCCACATGTTAGGGGAAAGAGCAGTGTCCTTGTTCTCCAAACAAAGGATCTCAACTGTTGATGCCCAGGCATGTCTACAATCGAGCCTCACTGCTGAGAGACTACACCCAGCTAGG
>NC_091748.1:40179206-40194206 GCF_043380555.1 Nothobranchius furzeri | reverse complement strand
AGCTGCGAGAGGCTGAAAAGCGCTCCTACTAATTGCCTTTTTTCATGCGTAATTGCCATGTTTTCAATGGTGGTCAAACGTCTTTGGAGTGCCCTTGTTTTTCTACCCAGAAGCAGGTAAAACTCGTTTTTGAAACTAAATTAGAACCCCTTCACCGGCGTGTTCTCAGACACTAACAGCAATATGATTTGGGATATTAATCCATGAGTTTGTCAGAGATGCTTTTGACCCCTACACGTCCCAAAGTAACCAGCGGTCGAGTTCAGGTCCCGTGGGACTAAAACTGCGGTTTATTCCTGCGTTGATGCCTCTAAATTCTGCGCGGGTCCTCCACACCTGCGAGGGAACGAATTCGATTAATAGGAACTTCAATCTATATTCATTAGATGGCTTTCTCCCGGTGATATACGATCAGCAGCGGGATGTGAAAGAGGAGCATTTATCCCGTCTCTGAAAGGGCCTGCGTGGGACCAAACCTTCACCTGCTTCCCCTCTCAATTAGGAATGTATCCCAAACTCTGACAGAAACGAGTTAAATTGGGCGTCAGCTAATTTCCAGTGGCTCCTCCCACCTAATCCCTATCCATTTGAGCATGTCCCCTTCAATTCACCATAAGTTGAAAGGTTCAAATAGTGCCTAATGAAACAGTGACTAAATCGTTCTCTGTAGCTCGGAGGAACCCCGTAGCTGCCCCTCAAAGCTCTCTGAGCACGCAGCCGTCGGGGGTCCCGGGTTAAATGCGAGCCCCAAGGCAGGACAATCTAACCTGTCAAAGCCTCTGCCCACTTCTATATATCCTTGTTCCGTGGTTTTAGCGAACAGCAGCATAATCAACCAACGTGGGACCGAAAACGCAATTAAACTCGCCTTGGACGTGAAATCTTTTCACAAGCGAACATTAACGATTGGCTGCTCCGCGGGGGCGCTATCGGGTACCCTTTTGTGGTCAGATCTAAGAAGAGATTGCTGCTACACTTTCATTAAACCCGGTCCATCTATTCTGTGTTTAATAGATTAAATCCCTCGCGGGTCCTGCAGCATTCTCAAATATAAAAGTAGGATTTGAATTAAGTACTGATGACAAATTAATAAAACGGGATTCATTAATATGATTTTTTAAATGAGTGCTATAAATTGAATAAAAGGACTGAGCTCACATGTGATTGTTAAAATAGCTTATTAAATTAAATATATTTATAATTCATCAAGTACTGAGTTGATTATAAAGGTTTACTTGCTTGAGTCATATTAAAATCCCTGGATGTGTTCTGATTAGACAAGTTCTACGTTTCCAAATATATAAATAAATAAACAATTTAATAATAATAATAATAATAATTATTATTATTATTATTATTATATGTTTTTTACAAAAATGTTCTTATATAAGTTTCGTCTCTGTGTTCATTTTGGTGATGCGTTTGATGACTTTACCAATGAATTATTAATATTATTTTTCATGTCAAATTCAGATGCTCATTAACGTGTCATGTTCCTGGGCAGAGGTGAGTCACACCATCTCCTCTCACCAGAGTCTGAGTTCATCCTCCACAGGTGAGGAGCAGAGGGAGCAACAGCTGCAGGCGATTCCCAGACCAGGAAAGCGGGTTTAAAAGGAGGATGGAGACATTTCACTTTGCCGGACGATTGCACCAGTTTAGGGAGCACCAGCCGCTCGACTCTGAACTTTGATCTTGTTAACTCGTGTTTTGACTCGCCTTCGACTGGTGGATTTATGACCTTGGATTGTATTTTGGATTTGGAATTGGATTATCCCTTACGCCTGTTTTTGTCTCGCTCAGGATCATCATCATCGTCTACTCACCCTTGCTGTCTTCGTTTTCTGGAACATACTCATCACGTCCCATCCTCCTCCGCCGTTCCTGTTTGGCTTTCCCTCTGCTACCTCACCCCTCCGGGATCTCTCACCCTCTGCCCAGCGTCCTCCCCGGCTTCCCCTCCTCTCCTGATTATCCTGAGCACCTCAGAGACTCGAGCCGTATTGCTCATCCCCACAGGACTTCCCTGCTGTTTCAGTCACCGTTATTATAATAAAGACCTTTGGACTACGTGTGATGATTCTGCATGTCTTGGGTTAGGCACTTACCTCGAGTCATGACAACGATAAAATGTACTGACAAATTCTGGGGTAAACTCGTCAACTTTAATACAATAAATACAGATACTCATTGTTTACTATGACTGTGTAGAATGTCTATTTCTAAAGATTTTGTTTTACTTTAAACACTTCGATCAGTCAAAAATGGACAATATTTACCGGATAATCTGTGAAAATTGGACATATGCACAAAGATCCAGAACTACAGCACATCATCAGTGTTTTACACAAACGTTATGTCTCCAAATATTCCACAAACATACAATCACATGATTTTAAGTTAGAGGGAACATGTAGGAGCTTTTTCGGACTTCATGCAGGTTTGTTTGGCGCTGACGTGGCGTGAAGCCGGGACCTAAATCTTCAGCATGCAGGGAAGAGCAATAAGTGCCAGCAGTGGGACTCGAGGGAATCGAGTTTATTTTATTTTTTCGTGTATTCTCTTAAATGAGGGACACCTTCTCCTCCGTTGCAGAGGCCGGAGATAAAGCCTCGTCATCCTCTGACCGTGAATAGTCCGTGTGAGAGCTTGTGCACTTGCACCCGCCTTGCGCGCTCCTTTGAGTGGTTTTGCCCTCCTTCTTGTGCTTCACTCTGCGGTTCTGAAACCAGATTTTCACCTGCTTCTCTGATAGGTTCAAGTACGTGGCGATCTCGATCCTTCTGAGTCTAGAGAGATACATGTTCGTGGAAAACTCCCGTTCAAGTTCCAGGAGCTGTGTGCTGGTGAACGCCGTGCGCATCCTCTTCCCGTTCTGTATGTGGTTGTTCTCTGAGTCGCCTAAAGGAGAAAATCGTTAGTTTAAACATTTATACATAAACTAACTGCACGTAAATTGTTACGCGTAAAAGTTGTGCCACATCATTCATTTTCGCTGATTTGCGCGTAATCGCGCCTGCGTCCAAGTATGCACACAGGTGGTGAGGTGGAAGCAGGTGCTTACCAACTGAGAGACAGTGGTACCTCCTTGGATCTGTGACGCCGAAGGTGGGTGTGCAGACAGGTGTGTGTCCCGGATGCGCGAGCGCAGGAGACTGCTGTTGGGATAACCTTTGGCAAAACTGCGCTTCCACTCCTGGAAACTGACTCTTCAGAATGGGAATCCCGCTGCGGGAAGACTGGATGTGGGACGTCACGCACAGCGGGCAAACGCAAAAAGTCCCCGTTTTCCTGGAGGGGCACACCGGAGCTGTGACTGCCATCACGCCCGGAGAGTGCATGCTGATGGGAATAAGGAAGTCGTGTCCCGGATGCTCAGCTGGTCCGGGTCGCACCGGATCCTTGATGATTAAAGAGTCTACGTAAAATGATTTAGACATGGCTGCGCCGCTGAAAGGTGGTCGCTCAGTGCGCGAGATGACGGCTGGTTCTTGTGTGAAGCCCCTCGGGATCTCCAAAGGTGCTTATGTTGATGGTTCAACAAAAGGCACCCGAAGAGGGTTGGCCCTGCATCGTCACCCACGTGCGCACCCGGCTCCGGGTTTATGCTGTCAGTGACCCAAACCACGTGATGTTCCTCAACATCTCCAATCACATTCTGACAATTTAGTCTTTCTGTCAAGTTTGGGGAGGGGGGGGGGGGGGGGGGGGGATGAACATGTTAATTACACGCAAAGCTGATGTTTGGTTTTCCAAAAACGTATTGGATAAAAAAGTTTTTGTTTGGTTTTGTTTATTTTTCTGTTTTTGCTGTGATTCTATTATTAGTGAAAGAAAACAAGAATAATAGAAAAGGAACACAGCTTCGCTGCGAAAATATTCAACCAAATACATGATTCAAGTTTTCTTTTTAATAATAAACATTAAACAGTCCTTTGAGATTAAATTATAACACCAGTTTGAGTAGAATGAGCATTTTGAATAACTGCTTAATAAGTAACATGCTTCATGATGGACTTCCTCCAGGCCTACGTTTCTTATTTGTTGTTCAACAGTCTGTTCCTTTTTTATTTTAATCATTTTTGTAGTTTTTTATTTTTATTTTTTGAAAATGCGCTTTCGGGACTTATTCACGCGACAATATAAGCACTAATTACCCAGCAGCGTAATTCCTCTCTGAATCCGGTTGGTCCAGGTTTCACTTCCAGCAATTAAAGAATTATGATGGCGAGTCTGGGCTGCGGTTATTTGACGGCGATTAGGATTCAATTAGAAAGCGTTTATAATGGTCGGTCTGTGCGGGGGTAAACAGGCAGCTATTTCAGAAATGCGTTAATCCCTCATCTTGTGACAATAATTAGCGAGTTTGATCCTCGGGCGGGTCAACGGCGGGTTTGAGTTTCTGCTTTCATCTACTGAATAACGCCTTAGAGCCTCAGAGGAGAGCCGGTAGCGGGTTTATGGTGCAGGCAGCTCCAAGTGGAACACAACAGGAATGCGTTCTCACAACACACACACACACACACACACACACACACACACACACACACACACACACACACACACACACACACACACACACACACACACACACACACACACACACAATAATAACACGGAGAAGGTCCCAGTTTGATACACCTTTTATTATCTGTGGTTAAACGCATGACCGGAGCAGCTGAGAGTCTGATCATTAAAGAATCAGAAAGTCTTTAAAATCCAACCATCCTGAAATGGCCCTGCCTGTCACGCGGACAGTAATTGCTCTAATAAAGTGAATTCCGTCTTTGACAGGAAGACGCGCACTTGTTGTGGTACAGATCTGAAACCGCGGGAGGAAGCGAGAGCATGAGGAGAGCGAGCAAACCGAGCGGAATGATGCGCGGCGCGCGCCCTCACCACACCACGCGAGCTCTGATATTATTTTTCCATAATTCTGTGAGATAAAAATTTCATTGTCTATTAAGTAATCCCACAAATGAGATCCTTTATGAGGCTATAATGAGGCCTAATTGCCGGGACTAGTGGAGCCACGTGGAAGGATTTAGGATGCATTAAGCCGTCGGGTTCTGAGCACAGGCTGTTACCATTACTTTCATAATTCAAGGAGAAAATTAGTCCATTTAAGGGAAAAACCTCGGATTCTCTTTATTCTGCTCGGGATGACAGGCTCCAGTAGTCTTCGGTGTACTTTGGTGAAGGTGTCTGCGCAGCAAATGGAGCTTGTGTGCTAAAACTGTTTAAATGGTAAATAATCTCTCTCTCTCTCTCTCTCTCTCTCTCTCTCTCTCTCTCTCTCTCTCTCTCTCTCTCTCTCTCTCTCTCTCTCTCTCTCTCTCTCTCTCTCCAGTGATGTGCACCCTTTATGGTGCAGCAGCTCCCCTTCACTTGAGCTCCCTTTTCAAATCGGGTTGATAGGCAATTAATCACCAGTCTATTCACAAACCTAGCACTGACGCTGAAAAGGGAACAAAGTTGATCCCCTTCACAGGATTTCTGACTTCATTCTTTGAGCTCAGGTTGTGTTTTTGGTGAGGGCTACACGCTGCATGGTGGTTTTTCTGGTTGAAATATTTTAGTTGGGGCAAAACCCTCTTTTAGCTTCCTTTAGAAAAAATCCTCACACCAGACCACAAAGCCCATAAAGCATTTGCTAGTGTCTCTCACATCCGCTCCGCTATTAACCTGACACTTCAGAGAACCATTCAGATGTAGTTTGTAATTTTGGAGTATCTCTAAAATTCACTCAGAATTCCAGACCTGCCACTCTGATGAGACCCTGACCTGGACGCATGCCCAACGCTGATGACCAGTTCAGGAGTTTTGACTAGTTCGTTATTTTTGACCCACTTTATAGCAAATAAATATTTTGGCAACACTCTACCATAACGGCTACTTTATTAATGTCACTTTGCTTATTATTAAGCATTAATAAACTATCAAATAAAGTATTAACAACAGCTTAATGTTGATGTTATTATTAAGTAATACATTACTAAGCAGAACCAGTAGGAGGCCTAAAGGTAGACACAGGACACGTTGGAGGGACTACGTCTCTCACCTGGCCAGGGAACGCCTTGGGAATTCTCCGGAAGAGCTGGCCCAAGTGGCTGGGGAGAGGGAAGTCTGGGCCTCTCCACTTAGGCTTCTGCCCCCGCGACCCGACTCCGGATAAGCGGATGGAAATGGATGGATGGATTACTAAGCAGGTGCCACACCCCTTTGCCCTTTGACCTAATATTAAGGACATGTAATAGTTAACAATATTTATTGTGTTTATTAATGCTTAATAACGCACTAAGTAACGTTAATAAAAGGACCATTTTTATAAAGTGTTACCAGTGTTTACAATGCAAGCTTTGGAGTTTGATCCCAAACGTGATGGATGTGTAGAACTTCCACTTATAAAATTTGATCAGTTTGTTAATCACGGCGATGGGCACCATCGGGGACCCTGCTGTGTTTTAGAAACCGGGTGAATGCAAGTTCATTTCACTGTTTGTTGGTAAACCAATAAATATCCTTTTGTTTTTTCTAGTCAACAATTTGATTAGAAAACAATTAATTCCACACTTGATGGATTATTCATTTCAGTCCAGATAACCATAACTTCATAAATTGGTCTGTTTCAACCTGTTATTGAGAAGAAATCTGCAGCCATCGTAAACCGGGCCAAAATCTGATCCTGCCAGGTTCGAACCTCCCAGCGTCCAAAACATCATCATCCAAACGTTTCACTCACCTGGTTTAATCTGTGAAAATACAAACGTGTCCCTGAATCTTAGCTCTGTTATCTACATGATAAACTGCGATGAAGGCAACTAAAACACAATTCACTTACATCGACACCTTTTTTACAAACTTTTCTCTGTTGCAGGGGAATCTGAGTCACCTCTTTATTAGCTCCTTGGCAACAAAACACTCAGGTCCTTCATATAGATTTTAGTGGCAATGGGGGGAAACGAACAATGATCCTGTGAACAACATCATGTCACGCAATGACTTTTCATTACCAATTATCTGTTTGATGTGAGCAGCAGCTGCAGAGGCTTCTCTCTCCAGCTCATGGTCTGCAGAGAAAAGAGATGGAGAGAAAGAGGCTTGAATGGTGTCCTGCAGGAGTCAGGGGGCTCGCCGTGTCCGTGAATGTGGAATTTAATTTATATCTCAATGAATAATTAGGTTTCTATGCAAAATTGAGTTGGAAATAATCACACGTTAAAACACCGTGACAGCACAGCCAGAAAAACAAAGCAGAGCAGTGCCTTTTTAATGCGTCCCACCAGGACGTTTTGGGGCTTTTCAACTCACTGTTCTACATCAACACACTGGATTTTAATTTGAAAACATAAAACAACGGGTCTGGCAGCAGAATCTCTTTCAGAAATTTTATTAGAATTATTTATTTATTTTTTTGGTGGCCGTATTTGCAACTATCCATAAACGGTTCCAGTGATTGGGCACAAACAACACCATTAAGGAGCTCGGCTGGCCCTCAGCGCCATAGAAAGCTAAAGTGACAGCCTCAGTGGAAGAAGAGGCTGCTGAACAAAGCCAAAGAGGGTCCTGTTGATGCCCTATAGAGATGTTCTGCACCAGGCTCCCCTCTAATTAGAGCGACCCTTCCCGGTCTCACAGAGCTGCTCGGACCAGACACTCCAGACTGAAGTGTGTCCCTGCAGCAGCGAGAGCGCCTGGATGTCCACACTCCACGCAGCATGTGTACGAGTCTGCGCTTCATGCCCAAACACAATCAAGAAGCCTCGAAAATGAGATAAACACCGAATGATTGTGACGCCAGTCACGCTTAAGATCCCAGAGAACTGTTTTTATTAACGGCACCCATTTGTCCTCGTATCTTCTCGTTCGCTTCCAAAAGACTGAGCAGACGCCATTAGAGAGAACGGCCCTTACAACAATCTGTTCTTGCTTGAGTTGTCTAACGGCCCTGGATTTATGTTTGTGTTGTAATAAGAAGTGTTTCCATTGATGGTCACTCTGAAGTACATCTCCACAATAAAGGAGATGGGAGATATCAGCTGTAAGGGCTCGTTATCGAGCTCCTCGCTGGTTTCCATGGAGCTAAAGATGCTGTTCTATCTTTGTTAATGACTGGCCTTTTAGGAAGATTCTCTGATCCAGGAGTGATGTCTGTGAGCTTTGTTAGAAAACGCCCATCCACACGGAAAACACAGAAAATGCCTACTTTAAATGTGAATTTCCTTAAAACGGAAACAACCATCCCTTTTGAGCAGCCAAACCTGAAACGTTCTCACCCCTCCTGCGCTCACACCAGACACCTTCTGACTCAGGAAATGTCCCAAAGAGTAACTGACAGGAGTTCCTCCGCCCTACTCCATGCTCACTTAAAAAGAGGTGATATTGTTGCCTCGTATTCTCCTTCCTGAAAGGGAAAATCCTTGGGATTGAGCTTGTGAGCTGGAGCGGAAGCAGACTGGAATGTGCATCTTTTGTCGCCAGTCAGAGTTGTGAATGGACTTGGGCTGTCGTCTCCTTGTCCTCTGGTTTAACCGGCGGTGGAGAAGCAAGCACACCTGAAGTCTTTCATCATCACCTTGTCAGACCGTTCAGATTTGTATGTGGTGTTATGGATCTACTTCACTTCCTGTCTAATAATGTTCTGTGTGGGTTTATGTTGATGATTCTGATAGAAATGCCTCATTATGTTGATTTTTGTATTTGTCTGCAAATCTCATCTGGTCAGCTGAAGGTTCACGTTCTTCACAGCGATGTAAAAGTTTCACACATAAATACACAAAACTATTCCCTAATAGGAACAATTTTCCCATTTTTCCTATCGGTTATGCCACTGGGGGAATGTAAATGCGGGGAGTCAGTCAGGCTGCATCCTGAGCCCCACTTTGTCTTGTTTGAATGATGAAGAACACATCGATCTGACCGTCTGTTTTAGTCTTCATCACTGTTACAGCAGCAAGCATTTTACTGCTGTTTGGTCTTCACTCTGTTGTTCCAAGAGAGCAAAGGCTTCCTCTTGTGTTCGTTCAGCTATTATCAGATGTTTCAGCGTAGGAACAGACAGTCATTGGAATCTATCCTCATCGGAGGTGTTGCTGCAGTCCAGGAACACGCTTTGTTCCTCTTTTTGGAATTTCTCTAATAACTGATTCTCTTTCTCCAAAAAAGGGATCAAGACCTGTAAAAAAATGTAAAAAATAAAAAATATATCAAGATGAGGACTAACAAACCTGTGATTCAATACTGAAAATAAGTTGTTTACACATACAAAGGATGCAACCATCCTTGCTCCTTGGCTGTGGAGAATCCATCTGCTGTTTACTGCCTAATTCTTTCTTTTCAACCAAAGACCAAATTGGGCGGCATCATTTGTTTTATTAGCAAATATTTTATATTCTGTGATTATCAGTTGATATTAGAGTTTAAACTGTTTATTTAAAGTGAAAATCAAATGGGACCAACAACACATTCCTGAGGATCTCTCATGATGACAAACAACCAACTAGTTAGAAATCCTCTCTTTTCTATCCCTGAGATCATTTCAAAAATACTTGAATTTACCAACAAGACCACAGACATTTGTGTAATAATTTATTGTGATGTATAAAAACAAAATACTTTTACAGTCTTAACAAAACACATAAAACAACATGCATCCTATACCTCTTACATTTAGCCCACTGTTTTGATGTCAAAGTATTTTTCTTACAAGAAAAACTTTAGACATTTATTGATATTCAATCAGAATAAATTTAGGTTCTATGAGCAAGACATAGAACTATGAATATCTGTCAAAACCACCAGTTCTCATCATTCATTTAGTTTATATATATATTTTTTCCAAACAAATAAAAGAAAATCATTTCTGCATTAGAAAGTGTGCTCTAGTATAGCAGTTAACTTTATTAAAGACACCAAAATAGTTCCATATAAAGTAAAGGTTTCCTTTTATTGTTTTCATTCACCAGCAAAAGCAACCAGGCATCAACCAGAGCCAACAGCTTGTTTAAAACCCAACAGAGATTTTTTATCCTACAATAATCCTTTCAAGGCTATGGATGTTGTAGGGCTGTCATGGTTGACACGTCTCTGCAACATTGCGTGGTCATCGGGGGCAGTTCCTAGGGAGTGGCAGACCGGGGTGGTGGTCCCCATCTTTAAAAAGGGTGACCTGAGGGTGTGTTCCAACTATAGGGGGATCACACTCCTCAGCCTCCCTGGAAAGGTCTACGCCAAGGTACTGGAGAGGAGGGTCCGATCGATAGTTGAATCTCAGATAGAGGAGGAGCAATGTGGTTTTCGTCCTGGCCGTGGAACTGTGGACCAGCTCTATACCCTTGCAAGGGTGATGGAGGGGGCATGGGAGTTTGCCCAACCAATCCACATGTGCTTTGTGGATTTGGAGAAGGCTTATGACCGTGTCCCCAGGGGCACCCTGTGGGGGACGCTCCAGGAGTATGGGGTGGGTGGCTTTCTGTTAAGGGCCATTCAGTCCCTTTACCAGAGGAGCGTGAGTTTGGTCCGCATAGCCGGTAGTAAGTCGGACCTGTTCCCAATGAGGGTTGGACTCCGCCAGGGCTGCCCTTTGTCACCGGTTCTGTTCATCACTTTTATGGACAGAATTTCTAGGCGCAGCCGTGGTGTGGAGTGTGTCGAGTTTGGTGGCAGGAGAATCTCGTCTCTGCTTTTTGCGGATGATGTGGTCCTCCTAGCTTCATCCAGCTCTGACCTTCAGCTCTTGCTGGGTAGGTTCGCGGCCGAATGTGAAGCGGCTGGGATGAGGATCAGCACCTCCAAATCTGAGACCATGGTTCTCGACCGGAAAAGGGTGGCTTGCCACCTCCGGGTCGGGGGAGAGGTCCTACCTCAAGTGGAGGAGTTTAAGTATCTCGGGGTCTTGTTCACGAGTGAGGGTAGGAGGGATCGGGAGATCGACAGGCGGATTGGTTCGGCGTCTGCAGTGATGCGGACGCTGAGCCGATCTGTCGTGGGGAAGAGGGAGCTGAGCCAGAAAGCCAGGCTCTCGATTTACCGGTCGATCTACGTCCCAATCCTCACCTATGGTCATGAGCTTTGGGTGATGACCGAAAGAACGAGATCGCGGATACAAGCGGCCGAAATGAGTTTCCTCCGTAGGGTGGCCGGGCTCAGCCTTAGAGATAGGGTGAGGAGCTCGGACATTCGGGAGGGACTCGGAGTAGAACCGCTGCTCCTCCGGATCGAAAGGAGCCAGTTGAGGTGGTTTGGGCATCTGGTCAGGATGCCTCCTGGACGCCTCCCCGGGGAGGTGTTTCGGGCATGTCCTGCCGGCAGAAGGCCCCCGGGTCGACCCAGGACACGTTGGAGAGGTTACATCTCCAATCTGGTCCGGGAACGCCTTGGGGTCCTGCCGGAGGAGCTGGTGGACAAGGCCGGGGAGAGGACGGCCTGGAGCTCCCTAGTTGGGATGCTGCCCCCGCGACCCGGACCCGGATAAGCAGAGGAAGACGAGACGAGACGAATAATCCTTTCAGTTGTTAGAAGGATATGCAATTAATGACCTTCAATTGCAGTTTGGAATTTTTATTTTTGTTCTATTTCCAACTGTTTAGAAATAATGAACACTTAAAACTATAGCAATTATAACTGTTGTCATGAAGATCTAATTATGTGAGCTGCTCAGTAAAACACGAAAACATCTGCTGTATTTTACCTGTTTCACATCACAGCAATGAAGCACTTTTTAAAATAAAAATTTAGTTAATAAAACAATTACAATTTTGTCTTGCAAGCCTAACTTAAATGTCAAAGATAACAAACATTTTGTGAGTAAATTCATTTATATATATATATATATATATACAGTATATATATATATATATATATATATATATATATATATATATATATACTGTATATATATATATATATATATATATATATATACATATATATATACTGTATATATATATATATACACATATATACAGTATATATATATATATATATATATATATATATATATATATATATATACTGTATATATATATATATATATATACAGTATATATATATATATATATATATATATATATATATATATATATACATATATATATATATATATATATATATATATATATATATATATACTGTATATATGTGTATATATATACAGTATATATATATGTATATATATATATATCTATATATATATATATATATATATATATATATACAGTATATATATATACAGTATATATATATATATATATATATATATATATATATATATATATATATACTGTATATATATATACACATATATACAGTATATATATATATATATATATATATATATATATATATATATATATATATATATATATATATATGTGTGTGTGTGTGTGTGTGTGTGTGTGTGTGTGTGTGTGTGTGTGTGTGTGTGTGTGCCTGCTCTGTTTTCTCCATCCCCAGTGAGTCGTGGAGGATGGCTGCTTATACTGAGCCAGGATTCTCTGGAGGTTTCTTCCTGTTAAAAGGGAGTTTTCCTCTCCACTGTCACTTCATGCTTGCTTAGTATGAGGATTGCTGTATAGTCACTGACACTAGTCAGTGACTTGATGCAGTTTGCTGGGTTCCTTATATAGGAAACATTATTTCTGATTGGCTTAATGAACTGACCTGAATTGGAATGTTTATTATGTGAAGTGCCTTGAGACGACTCTTGTCGTGATTTGGCGCTTTATAAATAAACTTGAATTGAATTGTATATATATATATATATATATATATATATATATATATATATATATATATATATATATATATTAGAGGTGGGAAAAATGATCGATTCTAAGATGCATCGTGATTCAGCCGTGCATGATTCCGCATCGATGCAGCAACGTGACATAATGAGATTTTCTCCCTATGTCTATGTCTATGCGAGGACAATAAAGTTTTGAGGTTTTATAATTACTTCTGGGGGCAGAGTTGCAATGACATGCGCACTGCGTTGCCCTAGCAACAGTTTAAACCAGAAAAGGCGGACAGGGATACGGGGCCAACATTACCAGTAATCAAAGACCCGTTACATTTAAATCGGATGTCTGGGATAATTTCTGTTTTGGGATCCTGGATGTGAAAGAATCACTTAACACAGTATTTGTTTACTATGTTTAAGTTCAGTAATATTCTATCTTAAAGCTGCTCTACCGAAAACATTATTTCTTATATTATTTAAGTAATTACAGGCAGCACACTTTAAACATTATTGCTCACTATAGTGAATAGATGAATGTTCTGTTTTTCAGGGATTTTGAAATCAAAAAGTAATTGAAAACTATTCTACTGCTTTTATTAAGTAATGAAAATTTTTGTGTGAAGAATCGTGATGCATTTAGACTCAAATCGAATCGTTAGGCAGATAATCGGAATCGGATCAAATCGTGAGGCAGGTAGAGATGCACACCACTAATATATATATATATAAACATAACACTCTGAAATTGTCACACAAATGACAAAAATATATAAATATGTGATTGAAACTTTTGTAAATGTAAAACTGACCAAAGAAGCACCCCTGCCGGATGCCAAACGGTTGTTGTTGCTTGCTGGAAATCTTTTATCCCAGTCAGAGTCAACTCTGAAACAGTTACAACTTAAAAACAACATCATCACATGCATTCATTTTCACTGAGTTTATAGAAATTTTACAAGCATTTGCTTCCCTTTGTTTGCGTTTGAGAGTAGAGTGGCCTTCCTTTTGAGCACATTCAGACAGCTGAGGTCAGGGCCAAGAGCTCCTGTCTCCATCATCCCAGCTCTGTGCCAGTGCAGATAAAAGGAGAGGCTGTTTGTGAGCTGTCTGAGCTTTTTGTGTTTGCACAGAGTCACAACTTTGCAAGGGGTCGAGGGGTGGGGTAGGAGGGGAGTCCGGGCTAACTAACCAGGATTTGTATGCAGACTACATTGCGTTGCCGCCCCCCTGGTCCACTCTATGTCTTCTCACCTGCCTGCTGCAGTAAATCATAGAGCTATCAAGTGAAGCGTGTTGATGGGGCTGCACGTGCAAGAGCTTTGCTGCACCTGTCGGGTCTGGGTTTGATGCATGTGTGTAATAAAGAGCCTCTGTGAGAGAGTTTCTGTTAGTCACGTCTCTGCTGTGTGACTTCTGTCCGTGTGTGATTTGTTTACAGGTCCTGCGGGTTTGAGATACTTGTTGGTTTTTGCCTGCTTGTGTGTATGTAATTAAAACAGAGGTAGCTCGGTGTCAAACAGGAGGTCTGCAGATGCCCATCCGGCTGAGAGCTTCAGGTCCCTCCTTTTGACAAAGTATCCATTCAGAGTCAATGAGCTGGGTCAAAGCCTGCAGTCAGGCTGCAGCTCGGCCGAGGACTGGGGCGGTCCAAGGGGTCAGTCGTATTCACATGGCGCTGTCATGCAAATGAACCCACCCACGCTTAAACAACTCTTGGAATTTTTATGTCTGCTCTTTGGCCTTTTTTCCCTCATTTTTTCTCTTTTTCCCCACTTTCCCCAATCCATGTCTACCTCTTCTTCTACTCTCCAAAGCTTTCTGTCTCCCTCTTATTCACAAAGTCATTGACGAGACATTCAAAGCTTTTTAAATTGGCCAGCGTCATTGTTCCTGCACTGAAGTAAGCGAGAGCGGGGGAGATGGAAAGCGAGAAAGCGCAAAGAGGAGTGGGCCTAAATATACTCCGGTCTGAAAGTAGTTAGATCATGTTCTTTTCATGGTCCGATTAGAATCAAATCGATCCCCCCGCCCCTCCTGACACTCCACGGTTTGAAGAGGAGCGGCCAAACAAAGATTTCTTGGCGTAGACGGGAAGAATTAATGACTGAACCTGGATGCTAAACACACTCTTAAAGTGTTGCTTTGCAGCTTGACAATACCCCAGAGAGTGAATTTGTTTTTATTGTGCGCAAGAGATGTTTGTGTGGAGCTGGAAAAGTTGTCTCTACAGTGATGAGCCTGCTCGGGTGTCTTTAGGTGAG
>NC_091748.1:40121706-40174206 GCF_043380555.1 Nothobranchius furzeri | reverse complement strand
ATCATAATCAGAGTTTAAATGACTCTTTATCCTGCTGACATGCTTATTTAAAGCTTTTTCAAAAAGTAAGAAAAGAATATTTGTTTTGAGCCCGTCTTTTGTCCTTTTACTCACGTTGAACATAACAGTAAATAAAAACACAGTTTATTAATTTTAACTGCATTCAGGTAGTTTTGTACATTAAACAAACATGGACTGAATATTTATTTGTAGTTTTATGGGAAATAGATCTTGTCCTGATATTGTTTTTGCAGCTGGGAGTGGCCACTGGCTTTGTGTAGTTGTGTTGAGGTGGGATCTTAATGACCTCCTAATTAAAGCAGGACCTCCTCTCAGTGGGTTGATCATGTAGTAGGGGTCAGAGGTCATTTACAGGGCTGCTGGTGGCCACAGCTCCAGCCCCATGCTAATTGCCCCTCCAATATAAACAACAATAGTGGAGCCAAAATTAGTTGTGTAATTTTTTTCAAGTTCAGATGGTAAATTCACAATAACTCGGGGCACAAAAAGACACGTTGAGATTGTAAAAATGCATCTAAAGTGCATCACAAAAACGGTATTATAATAATAATCATAATAATAGATATAACTAAAATAATTTTTTTCTTGAACTCTAACCGAGTTACAAAAATGTTTAATTTTGAGTGTAATAATCTAGTTTGTCTTATTCTAATGGCTGAATAACAAATCCTCTGCAAGTGAAAATTATAATAAGTTCTGTGAACGTGAAGGAATCACAGGAAAGCTATTAAACAGTCATTGTTCAATTACAGCCATGTTTTATTGTTGATGTGGTTGAAGGTGGACCCAGCTTTCTTGTTGCTTGAAAAAAAATAATATCAAAACTAAAAAAGGGAATTTGGAGTCTGAAATACTGGAGAAATTTGGTCAGATGTCTTTATCGGCATGTAAAATAAAAAGAGCAAATGTTTTTCTGTGGTTGGAGTTTTCTGAAACAAGGAAGCTACGTCCACTTGGAGCCTCCATCCACAGGCAAGGGGAGACGCGATGAGGAGGGGGACGGAGGGGGAGAAGGGGGAGGAAGGTGGGGGTCTGGCCTGGGTTTAATGTAGCTGATTGTGCTCCCATAAAAAAAGGAACAGTTTCTTCTGTGTTAATTTTCAATTTTGTTGCTGTCTGTGTGTCCGGCCTTTGTGTCTTTCTCTCCGGCCCTCCCTAAAAGCCACCACCACCCCTCTCTTTTACAAATTCTTTTCACTCCTCCTCTTGTAAGACCTTCTAGATTATGTTGCTAAGGAGATTTTTTGTGCCTTTTTTCACTGTTTCCCATTGATTTGGTGTTAATGCGTTTTGAATGCCCTTGGTGTGTGTCGAGCGTTGGGGAGGAAGGTGGGGTGCTGAGTCTTGCTGAGTGTAGGAATTTGAATCTGAAGCGGTGAGGTGGGGGTCCGTGGGTTAGGGCCCAAAGAGAAGCACTCAAGTGAGAACTGAAGTGGTTTGCAGAGCCGAGTAACCTCTCAGTCAGTCTCTCTGCCCCTCGTCGCCGCCGCTCACTCTTTTCAGGGTCGCTCCTTTACAGGCTGCCCACAGGTGCACTGTCAATCTCCCCTTTTCATGTTCAAACCAAACCCATGAACAAAACAAACATGTTATTTATCTCACTGTGAAAATGGAAGGAAATGTTTCCAGCAGCTTGTGGATCAAACAAGGTACAGCGCCGGTTAGTTCATGATACAAATTGTGTTTTGAGTTAGCGGTTTGGTCCAGTTTTGGGTGCGTGTAACACTGCTTTTCTGCACAAGTCATTCAAGTGACGTGCATGTGCTTGATCAGGGACTCTTTTGCAATGTTGCAGGCAGTTTGAATTATATACACAATTTCTTTGTCAGTTGGTGTTTACACCCTACTCTTCACAGTGTCATTATTTCCTACAGTGACCTGCAATAAAATCTTCCTTTTATCAGGACTATATCATGCTAAATATATACTTTTTGGAGCTTTGACCCTGTTTTATTGTTATTTTCTCATGAAAAACACTCAAAAAGCAGTTTTTGGCACCATGTCTGCATATTCCAGTCTTAGCTGCATCTTCTTTTCAGCTTTGCTAAACCATTGCAAACAGTATAGGGCATGTTTGCGTTATCAAGCCCTGTCCAGGTCATATTGAATCCAGATCCCTCCTCCCACAGACTGTGAAAACTAGCACCCCCTCTCTCCATGTAGCTAGACTGGTTTCATCTCCACAGTTGTCAATAAGTGATTTTTTCTTATTTAGTCTGCACTTTATATAATGCACTCGGCAACTGCTATGTGGGACATGTCAGCCAGTGCAAACATACCAGTGCTCCTGGCAGCCAGCTCCCCACCTTTGCTGAGTTCTGTTATGAAATGAGTAATTCACATGGGCAGAAGCAGGATTTCATCACATCCAAGCGTCTCATTTCCAGGTAGAAATGGAGGACAAAAATGACAGAAAAAATTACATTTCAATAGTGCCAACACTAATGTTTTACATTGTGCTGATGTTGCCCTGGAAGGTGTAAAATAGCAGGACACATGCCCTTTAACCTGAGACCTCAAGTCCACTTATGAGGCTTCTTCCACTTTAACTTTATATTCTCTTCAACTCAGAGCTTTTTCTATTTTGACACACTTGATATTGACTTTAAATTTAAAATATTTTTCTATTTACTTTATTTTTTAGGCACTTTGTCGATGTCTTTAATTTACGTTCATTTTATCCAAACAGTGTTATGTTCCCGTTTATAAGAGTTTACTGATCTGTAACAGCTAGAATTGTTTTATTTGATTACATTTGTTTTATCACACCAAATACAAAATTGGGTCTCAGGTGTGAATCATTTTGAATGCTTAAACTGTTGAAGCTGTGGAGTTTCACAGTCAACAGCTGAAGGACTAAACAGAAAATGCAAAAAAAGAGAAAAACAAGAAGATTTCTTGGATGCAGCCGTGAAAATTCAAGTTCAATATTTCTCTCAGATTTTTATCTAGCAAAGCTCATTTTAAAAGAAAATTGTTAGATTAAGATGTTAGTTGTTTATCTTATTCAACAGCTTTAGCCAAAGTTGTGTAATATCTATGTAATCACTCTATGTAAATGAGTTGTTACTGTTTTGCTTGAGCAATTCAATGGTGACAACTGACTGATTGTTTTGCTTATTTTCTTCTCATTTTGGCCACGGTCTCTTAATTCTGTCTCAATAGGAAGCCCAAGTCACGCCCATCAACTTCTGGACCCCGGGTCCGCAGAAGAACGAAAAAAGGAATGCGAGTCAATGGGGCTCAACGTGCTATTGTCTAACTGCGCGTGTTTTGTGCCATGGATTTCACATATGGTGTCTGTGAATTTTAGATACGCATTTAGATACCAAGAATGCATTTATTTTTGAATGGGAGGAAACATTATTTTAAGTTTGTGTGAAAATAAGTCCAGGACCAAAGTGACGTCATCAAACCAGAAATGGAGAAAACGGAGGGAAAATGGCTGTAAGATTGGCAAACTTCAAATACTTCCTTCAGGAGGAAAGAACTACAATAAATACGGCCATTTGGCAAAAACCAGCTAAGCTGGGGACGATTCTGGGGTGACATCATATATGCAACGTGCCGATGTCTAATTTGTAGTCATGCTAATTACAAACGTTTACAAGCTGATAAATCTCAAAGTATGTGACCGACATGGTCGAAACACCCATCATTACTTTTCATTTAGATTTCAGTACACCATAAATGTGATCCAGGGCCTAAGGCAACGCGGATTAGAAAATAACTCCTTTAGCCCTGTTGACTTGCAGTAATTTTTTCTTTCTTCCGGGGACCCATGAGCTGACCAGAAAGGGAGGAGACTTGGGGTCCCTATTTGTTTTTGATTTATTAATCAACTCATGTTGCCACATATTTCACAGTGAACCTATAGGAGTGTGTCAGATGTGATCCAGATGTGCCTCAGGGACCCGCTGAGAGCAAGTCCCTGAAATTCAGATTTTTTTTTGCAAACATCTTTTATAATTAGTCTCCAGCATTTGCAGCACAGTGAAAAATCTACAGCCTATCTCAACAACACTCATCTGCTGCCATCGTTGCATTTTAGTGACACACTTTCATTCACTAAATTCAACTCCCTGCACTTGTTGCTCCTTTTCTTTTAGTTTCACTTTTCATGTTTTTGTTTATCTTCCTGCTTCAGCCTTTTTGCATCTGGGCCTAACACCGATCTGATGAAATTTGAGACTACTACAGGTGGTGACCTCTCAGTCAATTATACATATTCTGTTCCAGGGCCAAGATTGACCTATGACCTGTGACCCTATAAGTCAAGCAACCATCATTAGACTACTTATAGCACATAAATATTTCCAGCTGCTCAGGATATTACCAGGCATAAATTGGTGAGACATTCAAATGTCTTTCTTATCTGTCACACATAACATAGTTTAAAAGAAAAAGAAAAGAAAACTAACTCACCTGCAATATTTTAGGTGAACTGTTTGTTAAGCGGTGATGCCAGTTTTGAGGGAACAGAAGGAATTCCAGACCACTTCCATGCCAATTATGGTCTGCCTGGTTTGTTTAGTTGGCCTTCAGTTTGATAGGATAATGACACACTGAGCTGCAACAAGTGATAAAGATGAACAATAAAACATTTCACTCTTCATGTAAAGCTACACTAGCAATTATCTCCATGCTTCGTGTTTTCTGGAAAGGATTTTCTCAGGGAAATAATAGGTTTACAGCAGTCTCAGGGAAAAGGCTATGATGGTAGGTCAGGAAGGGCACGGTTTCTTCTCACTTCTCACGTTTCAGTTGAGCTTCTTGCCATGACCAAAAACCTTTCGTTTGCATTGTTCTTAGAGCAAACAAATTCAGCATAAAATGTAAAAAAAAAAAAAAACATTTTTAACACTTTTTCTTTGGAATAATGGAATATTTTACTGTTGGAAAGCCTGTTTATTATTCATTAAATGGGGCCACAGCCAATGCATTTGTGGGTTGTGCATTAACATTGCCCATGACAGACTTGCCAAGTCTGCACACTATTCTGTTATTGACTCTTGTTTGGTGTTGTGTGGATATGGATGATTGAATTAAACATGACATCCTTATAATGGAGGTTGGATTGTGAGGTCAGAAGGTGGAGAAGAAGCAGAGAGTCGTGCTGATTGCTGCACAGGGCCACCACTTTTGGTGGAGGCAGTGTGATCTTTATAGGCAATCTCAATGTAGATGAAACTCACCCGTACATGCGGGGTGGGATGTTCTACTGAGCTTCACCCCACTGATCAGCAGAGATACTGTTGTAACAGAGGCACAGTCACATCCACTCTGATGCACGAGGCCAAGCTGGAGACCAGCACAAGGGGAATGGTGCCGGGCTGGTGTGGTTCGTTCACATGCTATTGAGTCCCTTGTTTGTAAAATAGACAAAACGTTCACTAAATGAATCAATTGAGTCAGTAGCAGAACGAGTCACTAGGCAGAGGACATTTGATAACGTTTCATTGATGTAATCTATATTCTCAACTCTGCTGCTCAACCCACAAATGTGTTTTCCTCACACGTGTGGAAGCATCCGATGGGAAAATTAAGCCTTCCAAAGGTAGGAAATTTATCAGCAAGAAGCATTTTCACAACAATTAACTAAAACACAAATATCCTTTCTATTCAATAGTGAGTTTACTCATGACCTCAATTTTGTTGTAATTTTGTTTGAATAACAGGAAATTACTATTCTATTCTATTCTATTCTATTCTAATGTAAAGTCAGCTTTTAGGAAAGTCAAGTTCAATAAATCATTCAAAATTACCTAGAAGCTTGTAAACATTGTGACTGATAACAGGTAGAATTTTTTTATTCTTTGATTGCTCCATTATCTACCATGTAGCACACACTATTAACAAACATCTATTTTCTAAACTGTAAATTCTATTGAGTATTCTCTTCCTATAGGTGGCACAGGCTCGGTGAAATTGGTTAATCAAACATTGTTCTAATAAAGATTTAACAAAAATGTAAAGATGTTAGACAAAATTTTATTAATTCTAAGGAATTGATTAGATTAGATAACATTTATGACGCCATGGTCACTCAGCCACTTTAACTCTACAGTCAGTACTTCATGCAGAATACACCTGATGTATGTATCTGCTTATGTGTGCTTACATGTTCATGCCTGTATTTAAGTATACCTACCACTTTGACTGTAATTAGTAATTGGAGTAGAACAGCTGATACTTTGTACAGATTATACTTCCACATTGGTTCACAAGGCCTATCCATAATGCTTTGTGTGTATTTGTCTACATAGGAAATACTGTTGTGTATGTCTTGTTGATCCCTGAGTGTTGAACAACTACCGACCGATCTCTAATCTCTCTCTGATTGGAAAAATCATTGAAAAAGTGGTAATGATCCAAATAAACAACTATTTAGAGCCAAATAACATTATGGACGGTCTTCAGCCAGGCTTTAGACAGCACCACAGTACATAGACTTTACTGATCAAGGTATTAAACGACATTCGTTTCAACACTGATTCAGGTAAAGCATCTGTCCTGATGATGCTATACCTCAGTGCAGCTTTCGATACTGTGGACCATGACACCCTTCTGGACAGACTCACAAACCGGTTGGGACTATCAGGCACAGTGCTTGGCTGGTTCCAATCCTATCTCAAAGACAGGGGCTATGTTGTCTCTATTAGGAGTTACCTTTCAAAGCAGATCACCATGACATATGGGGTCCCCCAAGGCTCAATTCTTGGACCACTACTCTTTAATCTCTATATGCACCCCCTGGGTCAGGTCATACTTAATAACAACATAGCCTGTCATAGCTATGCTGATTCAATTCAATTCAAGTTTATTTATAAAGCGCCAAATCACAACAAGAGTTGTCTGAAGGCACTTCACATAATAAACATTCCAATCCAGGTCAGTTCATTAAGCCAATCAGAAAAAAATGTTTCCTATATAAGGAACCCAGCAAATTCAATTCAATTCAATTCAATTCAACTTTATTTATACAGCACCAAATCACGACAGGAGTCGTCTCAAA
Source organism: Nothobranchius furzeri (assembly GCF_043380555.1). Lineage (NCBI taxonomy): Eukaryota > Metazoa > Chordata > Actinopteri > Cyprinodontiformes > Nothobranchiidae > Nothobranchius > Nothobranchius furzeri. The sequence continues at coordinate 40,167,170 of NC_091748.1, read as the reverse complement.
TTGCATCAAGTCACTGACTAAGTGTCAGTGATTTTACAGCAATCCTCATGCTAAGCAAGAATTTAGCGACAGTGGAGAGGAAAACTCCCTTTTAACAGGAATAAATCTCCAGAAGATCCTGGCTCAGTATAAGCAGCCATCCTCCACGACTCACTGGGGATCGAGAAGACAGAGCAGACACACACACACACACACACACACACACACACACACACACACACACACACACACACACACACACACACACACACACACACACACACACACAGCAAGCAATGTGTCTATGGTTATATTGTGATTTCTTGGTAAATGTTCTATTTGGCCAGAGATAAACTTTTATTGTATTTATCCTAGTGGATCTATAGTTAAACGGATAAACTAGTAGTAGCACATCCAACGTCAAGGAAAGCAAAAAGTTATTATCAGGAGAGGGAGATTGTTTAAGTGGTTAGCAGCAGTGTGCTAGTCGATGGCCCCCTCCATGAGGCCACCACAGTGTGAAAAGTGGTCAGTGTGTCCTCCAGCAGTCTAAGCCTACAGCAGCATAACTACAGAGATAACTCTGGATAACCTAGCCTTTTTAGATGGAGGCATGTTGGAGTCAGGGCAAGGGAGAGCCGTTTTTACCGACTACACACTCCACCTCCCTCTACTCCCCCACTTGTCCAGATCTAGGCTAACATCAGATTTTAACCATAAGCCCTATCAAATAAAAATGTTTTAAGCCCATTCTTAAAAGTAGACAAAGTGTCTGCCTCACGAACTAAGGCTGGGAGCTGGTTCCACAGGAGAGGAGCCTGATAACTAAAAGATCTGCCTCCCATCCTAATTTTAGATTTTCTGGGAACCACCAGTAGACCTGCAGTCTGAGAGCGAAGTGCTCGGTTAGGAACGTATGGAACAATCAGATCACTGATGTATGATGGAGCTTGATTATTAAGAGCTTTATATGTGAGAAGAAGGATCTTAAAATCTATTCTGAATTTAACAGGTAGCCAATGTAGGGAAGCTAAGACAGGAGAGATATGATCTCTCTTTTTAATTCTCATCAGAACTCTAGCTGCAGCATTTTGGACAAGCTGAAGACTTTTAACTAGATTCTGTGGACTTCCTGAGAGTAATGAATTACAGTAATCCAGTCTTGATGTAATAAATGCATGAACTAGTTTTTCAGCATCACTCTTGGAAAGTATGCTTCTAATCTTAGCAATATTCCGAAGGTGGAAAAAGGAAATCCTACAGACCTGTTTAACCTGGGATTTGAATGACATGTCCTGGTCAAAGATAACACCAAGGTTCCTTACTTTGTTCTCGGAGATTAATGTAATGCCATTCAGGTCAGGCGATTGACTAAGCAATTTCCTTTTCTGGATTTCTGGTCCAAATATGAGAACTTCCGTCTTGTCTTGATTTAAAAGCAAGAAGTTAAGAGTCATCCAATTTTTTATGTCCTCAAGACAAGCCTGTAATGTACCCAACCGATTAGGTTCATCAGGGTTAATGGATAAATATAGCTGAGTATCGTCAGCATAACAGTGGAAGTTTATCCCATGCTGTCTAATGATTTTACCAATTGGGAGCATATATATAGTAAAAAGAAAATGTCCAAGCACTGAACCCTGTGGTACTCCGCAAGTAACCCTGGAGTATGAAAAAGATTTGTCATGTACATTTACAAAATGAAATCTGTCAGACAGGTAGGATTTAAACCAGCCTAGCGCTGTTCCTTTGATCCCTACAACATGTTCAAGTCTTTCTAAAAGAACATTGTGATCAACTGTGTCAAAGGCAGCACTGAGATCTAACAAGACTAGAACAGACACAAGATTCTTATCTGAGGCCATGAGAATATTATTTGTAACTCTCACTAATGCAGTTTCAGTGCTGTGATACTCTCTAAAACCAGACTGAAATTCCTCAAACAGATCATTAGTGTTTAAATGCTCACATACTTGGATGGCCACTATTTTTTCCAGGACTTTGGATAAAAATGGAAGGTTAGATATTGGTCTATAATTCAGTGGGTCATCTGGATCCAGAGAAGGCTTCTTAAGTGAAGGTTTGATTACAGCAACTTTAAAATCTTGTGGTACATACCCATTTACTAAGGATAGATTGATTACATTTAGAATGGGGGCAGTAACCAAAGGAAATGCATCTTTAAATAATTTGGTTGGGTTTGGATCCAAAATGCAAGTTGAAGGTTTAGATGAAGCTAATATTTTTGATAACTCTGAAAGCTAAACTGGATCAAAACAGTTCAAGCACAGATGAGGTTCTACAGTCACCTCTGATGCTGCCTCACTTACTGGGGAAGAAGAAATCGCATTAGGGAGGATGCTAAAGATTTTGTTTCTAATAGAATTAATTTTACTTGTAAAAAATCCCATGAAGTCATTGCTGCTGAGGGCTAAGGGAATAGATGGCTCAGAGCTACGATTCTGTGTAAGTTTAGCAACTGTACTGAATAGAAATTTAGGATTATTCTTATTTTCCTCAATTAGTGTTGAGAAATAAGCAGTTCTAGTTTGTCGAAGCTTATTTTTATAAAGCACAAGACTATTTTTCCAGGATAGGTAGGCCTCCTCATGGTGCGTAGAGCGCCATGTTCTCTCCAATTTCCTAGAGTTTTGTTTTAAGGCTCGTAAATGAGAATTAAACCAGGGAGCCAACTTCCTGTCCCTAATTACCTTCTTTTTTAAAGGGGCAACATCATCTAATGCCACACGTAAAGAGGAATTAACATGATGAACTAAGGCATCAATTCGTGAGGGGCTAGAAATGAAAATATTGCCCTCTGCTACGTTCCTCTGAGATGCTGAGGACAGTAACGATGGAACAGTTGATTTAAAAGATGCAACTGCGTTGTCAGATAGAGACCGACTATAATGAAATTTACTTTCATGTCTCGAGAACTCAGTTATAAAAAACTCAAAGGTTATCAGAAAGTGGTCCGAGAGGACTGGATTATGTGGAAAGATCGTTATTTCCTCACACTCAATGCCATAAGCCAGCACAATGTCCAATGTATGATGGCAGGAGTGGGTGGAGCTATGTATTATTTGGGTAAAACCAATTGAGTCTAAGATATTACTAAAGGCTACATTGAGGCTATCATTTTCAATGTCCACATGAATATTAAAATCCCCCACTACAATGACCTTATCAGTATTTAGCACCAAATCAGATAAAAAATCAGAGATCTGATCCAAAAACTCAGAGTAAGGGCCTGGTGGACGATATAAAACTACAAACAAGAGTGGTTTTACAGTTTTGCAATCTGGATTAGGAAAACTAAGAATAAGATGTTCAAATTAACTGTAACTATTAATCGGTAAGGGACTGATTAATAAGTCCGAATGAAAAATGGTTGCTAATCCTCCTCCTCACCCTGTACTTCGAGCAATATGATGATTTAAATAATTTGAAGGAGTCGACTCGTTTAAGCTAACATAGTCCTCTTGCTGCAGCCAGGATTCTGTGAGAGAGAGCAAAGAGGTCTGATTATCACAAATCAAGTCATTAACTAACAAAGTCTTAGAAAAAATGGATCTATTGTTCAACAACCCACATTTAATTTTTCTAGTTTTCTGCTCAGTTGAATTAGTTCTAATATTTATGAGATTTCCATGATTTGCTTTATTAAGCCTGATATTTAATCTGTGTGGTTTTGGCCGTGGGCAGGACACGGTCTCTATGGGGTAGTGGGTGGGTAACAGTACAGAAGCTGCAGAGGGGTGGGTTAAACTACGACTCTGCTTCCTGGTCTGGACCCTGGGTGATGACACCCAGATCTACCTAGCCCTATCACCTAGTGACTATCGGCCACTGGACTCAATCTGTCAGTGCTGAGAGCAAGTAAACGACTGGATGCAGTCAAACTTCCTTCAGCTAAACAAAGACAAGACTGAAGTTGTCTTTGGCAACAAGAAGGATAGAATGGATGTTATTGCTCAGCTGGACTCCAGGGGAATAAAGACAATGACCCAGATTGGAAATCTTGGTGTTATTAATGACTCCGACCTGAGCTTCTCTGGACATATTAAGGCCATAACTAAATCAACGTTTACCACCTTCAACAAATATCAAGAGTCAGAGGTCTCATGTCCAGACCAGACTCAGAGAAGCTTATTCAGGCTTTTATTTCTAGTCGGCTGGACTACTGCAATGGTCTCCTAACTGGTCTTCCCAAAAAAGCTGTGAAGCAACTGCAGCTTGTTCAGAATGCTGCTGCTAGAGTCTTAACAGAACCAAGAGAACGGAGTACATCACTTCTGTTCTTAGATCCCTACACTGGTTACCAGTAAACTACAGAATAGATTTCAAAGTGCTTTACTTGTTTATAAATCACTCGATGGCATGGGGCCAAAATACATGTCCGATCTCATTCATGTTTGTACACCCAACAGGGCTCTGAGATCCCTTGGAAACAAGCAGCTGGTAGAACCTCGGGTCAGAACAAAACACGGAGCAGATGCATTTGGTTACTATGCTGCTCATGTATGGAATCAGCTTCCCCATGACCTCAGATCTGCCCCAACCCTATGTTGTTTAAAACAAAACAATAAACCTCATAAACTTTTAAATGAAATGTTATGTTGCGTCATCTCCAATGTAATCTGCATTGTAAATTTGTCTTCTCCCTTATCTCCAAACTGTAATTCTGTCTATGTGTATTTTAATTTGTGTTTTTATGTGTTTTCATATCATGTCCTGATAATTGTAAAGCACACTGAATTGCCTCTGTGTTTGAAATGTGCTCAATAAATAAAGCTGCCTTGCCTTGCCATGTTTTATTTAATTAATTAATTCATTAATTAATTTGTTTATTCATTTATTTGCATTCTTGGTCACTTTTATACTCTTTTGCTATCTGTCCTGTGCTGTGATGACAGACAAATTTCCCCACTGTTGGATCAGGCAAGTCTCATATCCTACAGGTGCTGGCCAGTAAATTAGAATATCATCAAAAGGTTGAAAATATTTCAGTAATTCCATTCAAAACGTGAAACTTGTACATTATATTCATGCAATGCACACAGACCAATGTATTTCCAATGTTCATTACATTTAAATTTGATATTCATAAGTGACAACTAATGAAAACTCCAAATTTGGTATCTCAAAAAATTAGAATATTCTGAAAAGGCTGAATATAGAAGACACCTGCTGCCACTCTAATCAGCTGATTTACTCAAAACACCTGCAAAGGCCTTTAAAAGGTCCCTCAGTCTTGTTTTGAAGGCACCACAATCATGGGGAAGACTTCTGACTTAACAGCTGTCCAAAAGACAATCATTGACACCTTGCACAAGGAGGGCAAGACACAAAAGGTGATTGCTAAAGAAGCTGGCTGTTCGCAGAGCTCTGTGTCCAAGCACATTAACAGACAGGCGAAGGGACGGAAAAAATGTGGTAGAAAAAAGTGTACAAGCTCTAGGGATAACCGCACCCTGCAGAGAATTGTGACGACAAACCCATTCAAAAATGTGGGGGAGATCCACAAAGAGTGGACTGCAGCTGGAGTCAGCGCTTCAAGAACCACCACGAGGAGACTCATGAAAGACATGGGATTCAGGTGTCGCATTCCGTGTGTCAAGCCACTCTTGAACATGAAACAGCGCAAGAAGCGTCTCGCCTGGGCCAAGGACAAAAAGGACTGGACTGATGCTGAGTGGTCCAAAGTTATGTTTTCTGATGAAAGCAAGTTCTGCATTTCCTTTGGAAATCAAGGACCCAGAGTCTGGAGGAAGAGCGGAGAAGCACAGAATCCACGTTGCATGAGGTCCAGTGTAAAGTTTCCACCGTCAGTGATGGTGTGGGGTGCCATGTCATCTGCCGGTGTTGGCCCACTCTGTTTCCTGAGGTCCAGGGTCAATGCAGCCGTCTACCAGGAAGTTTTAGAGCACTTCATGCTTCCTGCTGCTGACCAACTTTATGGGGATGCAGACTTCACCTTTCAACAGGACTTGGCACCTGCACACAGTGCCAAAACCACCAGCACCTGGTTCAAGGACCATGGTATCCCTGTCCTTGGTTGGCCAGCAAACTCGCCTGACCTTAACCCCATAGAAAATCTATGGGGTATTGTGAAGCGGAGGATGCAATACGCTAGACCCAACAATGCAGAGGAGCTGAAGACGACTATCAGAGCAACCTGGGCTCTCATAACACCTGAGCAGTGCCACAGACTGATCGAGTCCATGCCACGCCGCATTACTGCAGTTATTGAGGCAAAAGGAGCCCCGACTAAGTATTGAGTGCTATACATGCACATTCTTTTCATGTTCATTCTTTTCAGTTGGCCAACATTAGAGAAACAAACATTTTTTCATTGGCCTTTAGAATATTCTAATTTTCTGAGATACCAGATTTGATGTTTTCATTAGTTGTCACCTATAAATATCAAAATTAAACGTAATAAACATCGGAAATACATTGGTCTGTGTGCATTGCATGAATATAATGTACAAGTTTCACGTTTTGAATGGAATTACTGAAATATTTTCAACCTTTTGATGATATTCTAATTTACTGGCCAGCACCTGTATAAGAAGGGATGGCAGCTTTGAGGGAAGCTTTAGAAGAATAGAAAAAGAATAAAAACTAAGAATCACAGTAAAAAAAACTGAATCAAAAACAAACAACAGAAGTCAAAATAGTCTAAAATGATCCAAGTATCAGGTGCAGTAATAAGTAATAGTGGTGGGCCCTGATGGCGGTATTCTTGATTTACTAGCATCTCTATTGGCTTATATTGTTGGTGTAACGTAACTTGTTACCAGCTGAATTAACCATGCAGTTATTATCCAATAGGAGGCTCCTATTTGCTTAGTTAAATCCAGGTGGCGACTTTTTCTTGGCCTGACATTGTTATTGGTAAAGAGATCTGTTTTCACTGCCTTCATGTTCATATCACATACATATGCACACACACACACACACACACACACACACACACACACACACACACACACACACACACACACACACACACACACACACACACACACACACACACACACACACACACACACACACAGGGCAGCTGCAGTAGGGTGCCATCACCGGTCATGTCTTCATACTTTTGATCCTTTTGACTGAGAGCTTTGCTGCCGTAGAAGAAGAAAAAAAACCTGCAAAACTGAGCTAATGTGTGTCTTTGTCCTCCATGGGAGGGGAGAGCCTTTCTTCTCCCCAAGTACAAATCGTAAGACTTTGGCTGCATTCTCCCCAAACAGAGGGAGGCAATGGCGGAGAGAAAGATCCCAATCAGACATTGATCTGAACCAAACTAATCCCCCATTGATGCCAATGTGACCTTAAAAAATCGGCTTAGAGTAGCTCCGTTAAAGTGGACACAGTTCTCTATTTAAGCAGCCCCACAGCAGGCCACCCTAATTTTGCCACCCACAGACATTAGTGGAAGAGAATTAAGGCACATACATTCATAACACTTTTCATTACAGCAAGGGTGGGGCTGTGGGGGGCATATCTGCTTCCCCCACACGGAGAAAACTTCTGGATAAGCCTTCAGGTCTGAGGAGAGGAGATGAAATCTTCCGTTTTTATCTTCTGTTGTGTTAAAGATGGAAGAGAATCCTATTTTCATCCACCCAACATTAAACATGCTACAGAAAACACACCACTAAATGAAATCTCAGGCCTTAAATCTTCACATTTTGTGATCGATATGATTACGTGATGAATTCTAACTTTCTGAGAATTAAATTCTGTTCTTTAGAACCAGTTTTTATACGGTAGTTGTGAACAGCAGCCAGAGGAATTTCATTTAGGAGAATCAGAGAGAAGATAAAGCCAACAGTTTGTCAGGAAATTGTATTACTTCAGTTATTCCAGCACCCAAAGTAGTTGTCATCTAAAAGGTCCTTTAGCATGGTTTAGATGTTTGTCCCTTTCAGGACAGCTGATTTAAATGAGTGAATGATTAACATGATTATGCAGAACTTGATGTGCTGAACCAACTCATAGAGTTTGGAGAGTTTAGAGAAACAAAAGTACTAAAATACATGGGCAGTGATCAGCAGTGGACCCCACACATCTAAAACAACTTGTGCCATGAACCCTCTCAGGCTCAAAGTAAGTGTTGATAAAAGGACGAACAACTAAGTCCTTCAGAGGAACTTCTGAGTTAAAAAATGCTCATGAAACACGTGTGTGGAGTAACCAGGTAGGCAGGTTTTAACGTTGCAAATCTGCAACGCCCGCCTCCAGAGGGTTAAAAATAAATGTGTATCTCTCAGATGAGTTTCATCCTTCCCAGAATCCTCCAACATACGTAGTTTTGCTTAGATGTGGCGAGGCACTAGTGGGGGTAAATCTGTGAAAACTGAAACACTGGTGAGAACACATGGCTCAGTTTTCTTCAGATGGATCCTGATAAGTGTATTTTAGAGACGCTCCCATCCCATTGGTCAAATCGCATTTGTATGAATACAAATGCGACCATTTGTCAGCTCCGTCAGCCTCTGTTCTCTTCTGTTTCAGCTTCCTCACCATCAAAAACAAGATTCACTTAAACGTTTTGACAATTTGTATTTCTTAAAAGCTTTTGCTGTTTTATTCAATTCTAAGTCTATTGGACCTTTTTGCTTCCATCATTTACGACTTCAATGTGCACAAAAATTTAAAGAGTTGGTCTGAAATTGCCATTTTTCTATTTAATCCAAGAAAAAGCAAAAACTCTCTGTCTTCCTTCACAGCAAAGAAAGCTTCCATTTATTAATAGAAATGTCACATATCACGTTCTGTGTGTGTAATATTCTTGTTTTTATGGGGTAAATCAGTAAAAATATATGAGTTTCTTTATGTATAAAATAGAAGTCAAAGGTCGAGCCAAACCTGACTGTTTTTATTTGTCTCGTGGTCTCTGGTACTCCTCAAACAGGACTCTAGAGGCTTAGTCTCTTGCTATCCTGCTGCAGCATGTGATGATGACCCGAGTGACCTCAGGCGTTGAGGATCTGTTTTATCACTGGAGTCATTCTGTCAGACAACGTCTAAACATAAAATAAAACTACAGCTCGAACTGAAATATGCTCCTTGGTTGCAGCTAACGTCTTTACTTGTGCCTCTGATTAAAGAACACAACGGTTATTCGCAGCTCCTCCATGCCCGCCCGTCTGTCTGTGTGTGAGTGTGTGAGTGTGTGTAGAAGGTTTGATGTTGAATGGATATGAGAGAGAGAGGGACTTGAAAGGACTGGGTTTACATGTATAGCCCTGCAAGAGTGAGACCAACAAACAATAAAGAGGCTGAAGAAACAATGACAGTTCCATCTGTGTTGTGGCCAACTGGCTTCTTAATATGAGCTCGTCTGACGGCAGAGGAGAATTTCGATCCTTTTTAAAAAGCCTCTTGGCTTGTTTTGTTTTTTCCAGACGTTGTGTAGATGGGGGGATCGACCACAGTAAAAACAACCATATCCTGTGATTTATGAGAACACCAGAAACCTCCACTGCCACTTCCAGGGAGCAGCGGCTAAGCCAACAGCTGGTAAGAAGCATTTGGGTTTCCTGGCGGCGTGCCAAGACCCAAAGAGAGGGTCCCATCAGAAAGATCCTCCTATTGTGCAGCGTGCACCGCAGAGACTCCGCCGACACATCTCACACTCAGAAATTACAGACATGCTCCGAGCACAAAGGACCTTCTAGATATCAGTGGGAACTTCATCTATGTGTAATTACAAAGGGAGAACGCTGCAGATGTTCATAAATAATCAACCGGAAGAGCGTCTTTTTTTATTCTTGGAGATGAAAGATCAGGACCTTGTTGCCAGGCGAAAATGTGACCTGCTTGTTTTCTTTGAGTCTCTGACAGTCGGGCTAAACTCCGACTCTGCCCTGTGAGGTGTCTGTTTACTGTTTAGTCTGCACCCTCTCTGACAACACAGGCCTGGCGAGTGTCCTGTCTGCTGCTCAGCCTGTCTGTAGGCAGGGAGGCCTGAGTGCATGCTCCAGCACCACCATAAATCTCTCACTGGAGGTTTTGTAAATGTCTCCCTGGAACATCAAAAGACTAGAATCTAATTAGGACTCTACCCACCTTCCACAGCGATCTGCACACAAACGTGTTTTTGTTCTTTCCCCTCAAATAAAGCAAGATTACAAATTTTAGGTTCACCTTTTAACGTTTATGTTAACCAGATCTGGTATTTAACTGTTTGTAATCTTTTACTCTTAAATCTAATGAGTACATTTTTTATTTCCATTTTGTATCATCTGATGTCAAGTTATTTTTAAAAAGGTGACATTTTGCATAAATAAAACAACACGTTCAAGCAAAATAAAGTTGTTCTTTTTTTGTTGTTAATATCTGACACAACTTTACCATTCCCACATTTGTTCTGGATCCAATCCCCTTCATCCCCAGTTTCAGGGTTCTGTGTGAGAGCGGGGAGTTCAGAGGAGACACAAACTCTCCGAGTAAATGAGGCTGCTTTCAGAAAGCGCGGTGATCTTAACTCCTCCACGAAGGCAGATGCAGTCAGGAGTATTCTCAAGATGCTCTCAACGTGTCTCTCAGACGAGACAAAAGTGTGAGAGCACCAATTACGGCGAGTAATCCCTCTTAAGATCACCAAAAATACCAACATCAGCGAGTTTTGTTTGAAACCGTCGTTCACCGATGGAGGTGAAGAGGTGAAACTTCTGCTTTTGAAATTCTGTCATTTGGTAGGTTTTATCTTGAGTGTGGAGCTTCTTCTGGACCGGACAAACACTGCCCTCTACCTCGAACACATGGAAACACAACATGCCTCCTCCACTTCCACACACACACACACACACACACACACACACACACACACACACACACACACACACGCACGCACAAACACACACACACACACACACACACACACACACACACACACACACACACGCACGCACGCACACACGCACGCACGCACGCACGCACGCACACACACACACACACACACACACACGCACGCACGCATGCACGCACAAACACACACACACACACACACACACACGCACGCACGAACGCACGCACGCACACACACACACACACACACACACACGCACACACACACGCACGCATGCACGCACAAACACACACACACACACACACACACACACACGCACGCACAAACACGCACGCACGCACAAACACACACACACACACGCACGCACGCACGCACGCACACACACACACGCGCACACACACACACACACACACACACACACACACACCTCTATGGGGCCTTGCATGATGATTTATTTAGTTATAACATGTTTGCATGGCATCCATACAGACTTGAACCACAGAACTTTTCTTTAAAGGTGTGTATTCAGTGATTTGTTGAATAGTTTCTTAGAGAGAGCCTCATTCACCAGCCCAGTGACAATGTGATGTCTGTTTCACCCCGTGGGGGTGCAGTACTGGCTCCATTGACTCACTGAGTCTGTCTAAGAAAACAGTCTTTGTAAAGCTGTCAGCCTGATCTCCATGTCAGCAGATGTCTTCCTACCTGCACCTTTTACTCCTGATGTTTGGAAAAGAAAAGAAGGTCTATTCAGGAAAAATGCTTTGAAAAGCAAACACTGAAATGTTAACAAAGCAAACAGCAAAGTGTTATTAAATTATTATAAAACAAAAGTCAAAGATAATGATGCTAATAAATGTGAACTTTGTGAACTTTGCAGAAGCTTGCTAAAGTTAAAGTGTTGATTATAATACAGATGCATCTGTATCTTACCATTAGCATCTATAATAAGTATTGCTTTCCCATTACTTCACATTTTAAAGAAATAAACTTGGGATATTTTAAATTAATCATCACCACACGAGAAACAGAACGATCACATTCATGAAGGATTGAAGCAAGAAAATGTTTCAGTTTTCATTTGGTCACATGACTGGTTTTTAATCTGGTGAACGTCTGGTCCTTCCATCACTCGTGTCCAGTTTGTCACAAGACCACTTTATGAGAAAATAAGTGCAGCAAACAATGTAAATATGTGAAAACAACTGTAAAATATTTTTTTATAACTAATATCAAAACCAGCTCTAGACCAAATGAAACGGATGACTAACGCCTCATAGCCTCACACTTAAAGAGTATCTGTGCAAACAAACCCTGAATTATAGATGCAGAGACCTTGAGCTCTATCAGAAGGATCTGGAAACTGTCCATGTGTTCTTTTGTATAAAATAAATGATAGTTTTATGGTTGTGGTACAGTTTGATCAAAAGTCTAATTCCTCTCCTCTGCATTTATTCCAGTTGTCGGAATAGGTAGAAATAAAAATGTGCGCTCTTTAAAGTGTGTTGCGTACTGCATGTTAGTGAAGGTTAGAGTTACGCTCATCTTCTGAGAGGTTTTCTTCTCTGAGTGTGTGAGCGTTGGTTTGTAGTAAACCACCAGCTGGATTTTAATCAAACTCTTTGAAAGTAAAAAAGATAAAATCTGCTTCCTGATAAAAAGTGACACACACGTGGTAAGATCTCTAATGATTATAAAAAATATTGTTTAGGATTTATTTTTGATGGAAAACATGAACATTCAGTCCTTCCCTCTATTGGTGACTGTCCTGACTGCACACACGTTTCATCCCCCTCCCAAACTGGTTTCCATGGTAACAGTGTGACTTGACCTGTTATGGTGACCAGCAACAAATGAAAATCGTAGCAGTAATGTGTGTGTGTGTGTGTGTGTGGGGGGGGGGGGGGGTGTTATTTCTTGCAGAAAGATTAAAGGCATCAGTTTCACTCATGAACTCGTCTTCAGGCGGTAATCATTTCTTCTCAGCTTTTGGGACTTGAGAGAGTTTGGATGTTTTGTTTTGTTTTTTTTTACCAATAAAAGGAGATTAGATTATGAAACCCAGCTGGAAGCATTTACACCTCGTTGTTTATTTGATGAGTAAACAGTTACTGGATCTGTAGTTGTAGGGGCCTTCTTCACAGGTGGAGTTCCTGTGTATGAAAGCGCTCAGCACACCAGCTCTGTAGCGAGCTGGTTCCCTGTGGGGGGTCACCTCAGTAACCCGAGCCCACCTCTCGCCCGTGTGAAGGAGGTGGGCGGAGATAGGGGTCTGTAGGGAAACATGCTGGGTATTCGACACGGTAAATCAAAGAGCTAACTGGATTTCCAGACTTTGAATGACTTTTTTTTCCTAGTTTGTTCACTCTTTCTAAAATTCACACATCCTTTTTAATTGCATTCACCAGCCGACTGACTCTTTATGCATTTCCTGACACTGAAAATATATTTACATTTAATACGATGTCAAAAAGTCGCTGCCTTGGTTCTCCTTATGAAGATGTCTTGCATTAACTCTTGTCTGCTGGGATGATCTCCTGTAAACAACTGTTTCTCTGCATCAGCTGCCCGGGATGTGCATCAAAAGAACAAGATACAAAAGCATCTCTGGACAGCATATTTTAGAATGTGTTGTTCTGCTGGCCACAGTGTTTTCCGAAGTGTGTTACTGTTCTCGTCCGCAGGATCCATAGTTTGCATTCCAAACATGCAGTGTTTTATAGCTGCTGGTGTCGGCGGGGGGAAAAGCAAAATCCAGACTCTGTCTGCTGAACTCATTAAGCTGTTGACGGACAGCCTCTGAAATGTTTTACTGTTACAGGCCCGGTGCCCAGGAACTCCGGCCCTCCCCCACGTAGACCCCCACTGTTTGTACACACATGCACACTCATAATGCATACACTACAGTGCAACTGCATGGAAACGCGATGTGCCTCCAAGGAAGCATTTGTTGGCTCCTTATCAACTTTTAACTCTGAATAATGTGACAAAAACACATCTCAGGTGGAAACTTAACACTTAAGATACACATTTGGCTCATTAGGACTGCAAAAACACTCTTATGCTGTCAGCACCTCAAAAAATAAATAAATAAAAATGCTGTATGAGCTTCAGCACCTCTGCTTTGACCAGATAAGACATTTAACCAGTGTAGCCAAGTGGAGGATTGATTCCCACGGGCAGCCACCATGGGAGAGCCGGGGTGAGGAGACAGGGGTCATCCTGCTGACCACAGAAAATTAACGGCATGCCCATCTTCCAACTGACCTGCAAGAAAATCCGTCATCCTGGCGACGGTGTCGAACACTTCCACGGAGGTGTTTGCTAACTTCTAATCCTTCAGCCACAGGGGGCTGGAAAACACACCTATAGGCTGTGGGTTTTTAAGCTAATGTTAACATGACTCATTCATGTCGACAACAAGCAAAAGCAGCCAGAAAACAGCAAAAAGCTGCTCGTTTTCAGTGGCACCACATCTGTGAAATCTTAAGTCCGATCCACGGTGATGCAAACCTCCACGGAAGTGTTTTCCATTAAAGGAGCAGAGTTTAAAATGCCAAAGTGTTTAAACATGATTTAGTGTTTGAGGTCAGCGCAAGGAGGGCTGCTGATTCACAGCAGTGAGATCAGTCATTAATGCTATACTAAACGAGGACGTATTTAGAAATCAGAGGAGAAACTAAATAACCAAGTTTTTCTTTGCTGCTAAAACTAAAAAAATAAGAAAAGCGTTCTGATTCTGGAGCTTTCAGTTGGGACGTTGTGTCGGGGACTCGCGCTCGTGATGCTAAACAGACTCCAGATGTTGATAGAGAGCAGGGCAAGAACGCAAGCAGGAGATGCTCCTCCCCAGCGGGGCGTTGTGGTGGTCACAGCGTGACCACTGAAAATGAATTATGACCAGTAAGATGTGATGATTCCATATGAATATTTAATATCAATCTGATTGATCTTTGAATGTCTAATCAGAAGATTATAGCTACTTTTACTTGTTCAGGGACCATAAACACACTTCGCATTAATGCAGACAGAGTCAGGTATATAGTTAAAAAGGAACTGTATTCTTTTCCAAACTAACGATTATCCATGACAATGTCTGAGTAATGAGATGTGATGGAGTGGATACGCGGTGATGGACTGTGATGTGTAGGTGGTGTGATGTAAGCTAGATGTTTATCAGAATCTTTGTATCTGAAAGAAATTGTGAAATCTGGGTGTAAAAGATTTGTTGTCTGCCATAAACTAGAGAGTTGATTATTAATAAAGCAGCGTCAGACACGATCTGCTGTCTCTACAAACCCTGGCGGAGACCCCAGCAGATCCAGACCATCAGAAGTTGGGTGGACCTCACGGCACCGGGATTTCATAGATTAAACTCCGATACGACTGTCCAGTCTTGCACAGCGTGCAAACAGGTTTTAACTGTATGCCAAAAGAGATGCCCCAAGGATGCTTGTTCCGAACTGGCCGGTTTGGAAATCCGCTAGAAACGGAATCACTCGGGAAGTCATTCTTGTTTTGTTAAATTACTTTCTTATGATTTCTGGCCTTTCTGGCAAATCAGAATGTGCCACGTCTGGAAGGCTTTAGCAAAACATTCCTCAGAAAGCCACGCCTTCCTTCAGATACAATATTTTGGCGTGTATGAAAGGTTATGCTGTGTCAAATCGATGGTGAAAAGTGACGCTTTTGATTCATTACAGGATCTAACCGCTGGGTCACATCTGTCTCATCCCTTCAACATTACATCTTCTCCCTCCCTTCACCACGATGTATGTCAGAAATCTCCCCGACAGCTTTCCTCACATCCATCCGTATCACCATATCAGCTAAATGTACTTTTTCTAATTCTGTCTGATCTGCCTCTTTATTCTGTTTCATCTCTTTCTCAGGAAATGCCAGCTACAGGGTGCTCTCCGTTTGCTTACAGTGAGGCCTCTGTCTGTGGAGTACAGAGGGATTTATTTACTAGAAACATAAATGCAAATGAATGCAGGATTAAGTTTATTCTTGCTCAGAGATGTGGCTGCTCTTGCTGACAGCCCTCTGCAGCAAACCAGGAGGAGACTGCAGTTCCTATCAGATGTGTGCGCTGGTTTCACTACTAAGTAAACATCAAAGCTCTGAACTTTGTGTGAAACACACAGAAAACGATCTTTTGGACGAATTTTGCTTTTTGCTCAGATGAAAAAATTCTACCAGTTGTTTCTTTGCAGTAGAAGGATTTATCTGCAGTGTCAGACTCTCTGAAATCTGTGTTACACTGCCATCTATAGAAACAAACAGCTATTTTCACACAGCCTCAAACTGCCTCCATCATCTTCGCTCCTGTTCAGATTTTGTCTGCAGTTTCAACCACTTTCATCTGGACTCATTTAAAAAACTCCTATGTTTTATTTTTAAGATGATAAACTAAGCTGAATTTAGCTAAAATGTAAGTGTTTTTGTTAAGTTGAGAGAATATGTTAAAATATATTTTGAGGTTTGGTTTGAATTTTGTCATTTTCAAGGTAAATTGAGCTCATGACGACTGGCACATTTGACAGATATGAAAAAGATAAACAGAGAAATTAGTTGTTTCGTCTCATTCAAGAGTTTCTCAGTTAATGCGAGCCATGCAGGTCATGTGTTACATGCAGAGTTTGACTTGTGTAAAACTGCTTGGGCCAAACGGGCAGAAATAACTTCAACACTGAATACAATCAATACAGCACATAAGTAAACCTGAACAATAGTAAACCAAGCCTGGGAAGTGAAATACAGATGAAACTGAAATTAGAATATTGTCGAAAAGTCAGTTAATTTCAGTAATTCATCTTAGACTGAGAGACCATCTAAAGTGGGGTTCTTAACTAAATTTGTTCAAGGGTGGGAGTTTTATGCAGCAGACACTGTGAGGGCCAGATGCTCTTCTAAAATATGTAAATAATATTGTATCTTGATTTGTTTAATATTTAAAATGGCTTTGTTTTCCATCTAAACTGTTTTATTGTAATTTTAGTGTGTTTGGAAGACAGAAACTATTCTTATCTGGGACATGAATTTTGCTGCTAAATTTCTAACTCCCTGAACCGTCTACAGGTGGTTCAGAACGCCTGTGCTCGGCTTCTGACCAAGTCCTCCAAACACACCCACATCACCCCGCTTCTCCTCCAGCTTCACTGGCTGCCAGTCAACTTCAGGGTTCATTTCAAGATCCTGGTTCTGGTCTATAGGGCCTTACATGGACAAGCACCATCTTACATTGGTGATCTTCTTAGTCCCTACACCCCCAGCAGGTCCCTGAGGTCCAGTGACCAAAGCCTACTGGTTGTGCAGCACCAGGCTAAAGGTCAAAGGTGACAGATCATCTGCTGCTGTGGCCCCCAGACTCTGGACCTCTCCCCCCCTGAGCCTGAGATCAGTGGACTCAGTGGTCTCCTTTAAAAAGCAGCTGAAGACTCACTTGTTCAGGCTTCCTCTTCCCTGTTAATTTTCTCTTTCCTTTTCCTAATTTTTATTACAATATTCTCTTTATTTATTTTCCTCTTTTTAACCATAGTTTTAATCATTTTAAAAAAAAGTATATTTTTAATTTTTTGTTCTTGTGAAGCACCTTGTCATGTTGAACTTGAGAGGCGCTAAAAGATTGTTTTATTTCTTTCTTTCTTTCTTGGGCGTCAGGGCCCAAAGGTCGGACAGGCTAATTGTGTTAGCCTGGCCTGCCAGACTCCTCCTCTGTTTAACTCTGCACAGAGAAAGAGTCTGGGAACTCTCCTATTCAGATAACCCCGCCCCGTGAGAATTCTCACCGAGCCAATCAGCGCTGAGTATCGTACGTCACACGCCACAACGCTGAGTTTGTCATAAACATGATGACTGAAGTGGAGTTCGCTGCGGCTCTTTCCTTTGTTCTAAATGATTTCAACATGTTTTTAAAACCACAACAAGTAGAAGAGCTAAAAGCATTTGTTCTAAACAAAGACGTTTGCGCTGTCGCAGACTCCATTTTTGACTACAGCTAAAAAAAACTACAGCGCCGCGGACGTCACGCACGGCGGCGCTCAGTTTCTCATAAACAACGAATACAGCGGCGGAGTTCGCTGCGACTCTTTCCTCTGATCTAAATGACTCAAATGTCTTCAAAACCACAAGTAGAAGCGCTAAAAGCATTTCTTCCAAAAAATAAAAGATGTTTGCGTCGTTGCCAGACGCAATTTTTTTTTACTACAACTAGAAATCTACTGCATCCTGCGGTACAGTCGGGATTTCCGTCTTCTTTCTGATTGGTCATTTTTGAGCTGCCTAGTCCCGCCCCTCAAGTGCCTTTCTGCCCGTGACTCATTCTCTGTGCAGAATTAAACAGAGGACGAGTCTGGCGGGGGGGGGGTATTTAGTTTGAGACAGCCCAAGCTTGGCAAGCGGCCCACAAGCAGTGCCAGAGTGCCAGATAGGCCAGGCCAGCCCACAAACCGCCAGTCGAGGTTCACACATCTAAAGGCTCAGGAAGCCTGTGCAGGTGTTTAGGATTCATCAGCTGAGAGAGTGTGACACTTTGAGTCTAGAATGTCGAACCTTTTCACAATATTCTGGTTGTCTGAGGTTCTGAATGTGGAATTTTCATCAGCTGTGAGACATAATCATCACACTTATAACAAATACAGTTTTTAAATATCTGGCTTTGCATGGGATGAGTCCATCTCATAGATTAGTTTAAAAAATGAGTGAACTTTTGCATCATGGTCAGATTTGTCAGGTTTCACCTGTAATTATAAACAACACTGGAGTTGAACTCATGCCGGAGATACTTATTGAAATATCTGAAGTGATTCAGGTGCTGGGAGCAAACGGATTAGTGAGTCAGACTGGGTTTGATGCATTACTAATTAAACTTGTGACTCAAATAGAAATGATCTCACAGGCTGACTCAAGAACCACACATTTATTATCACTTATTTAACATAAGTTTATTGCATTTATTATTAAAAACACATCTGTTCATTTTATTGCATGAATTACTCAAATATTCCTCCTTATGTGATATACTGTGTGTGTCTGGACATCACCTGCAGAATAAACTGTAGGTGTGTTTCTGATCGACACAAGCATCCATAAATGGAGCTGCTCTTGTAATCCACTGTCTCATGACCTGCAGAGTGGAGCTGGATGGTGCCTGATTGAACGCCTTCTTTCCTCCTTGGAGCTCACCTGATTACAGCCCCACTTCCTGTGACCTGCCTCCAACAGAGTCAGTCAGACTCGCTGCGACTAAAAGACTTCAATCAGAGCCGAGAGCCGGAGCTGTAATGGCTCCCATCACTGGGAGGAAATTGGTGCTAACGTCAGGCTTTTGACAAAATAACATGTACAAACACACACTTTGCTAAGGTATGCATGGGCTTGTACACACACACACACACACACACACGCACACACACATTTCTGTTCCTCCTCCTCTGCTCATAACTCTACCTTGGATCCAGAGGCACTACAGTGACAAAAACACTGAACAGTAAAGATCTGGGTATGTTTTTCATTTCCTTCGCTGCTCAGACCAATCCAATTATCCCCAAGGGCCGCAGACACATCAACCCCCTGCAGACCATCCTGCTAAATCAGGGGATTAAGCTTTCAACTGTAAATAAAACCTTTCAAACATAGCCTCACTGACTTACAGAAAATCAGCATCTGTGTGCCTCCCACTGGTCACAATGAATTGTTCCAGGGTTCAGTGAGTGAAATTTACCATAACACTATGTCCCAGACACATAGCACCACAGAGAGATACTTTTCACAGAGTTACAAATAGTTTTTGCTAACCAAAATCTCCCGTCGTCTGAAGGTTGTGTCATGTTGGTGGCCAAAGGAGAATGTTTATGGTCACGGTAAAGTACTGACAGATATGTTTGCAATCATCAAAAGAGACGATGGCTCGCCAGGGAAGTTTGTGTTGCTGCAAAACCCAGGACCAGATGTTCAGAGAGGAGGAGGGGGTGGAAAGACAAATATTAGTCTACTGGAAAGCTCAGCAGAGGGGGGGGGGGGGGGGTTCGGTTTGAGAAACATCAGCTAGCACAAAGAAAATTAGGAAAAGTGAAGAGAAGAGCTAAACACGACATTAAATGGTAAGTTGTATGTATCTTAGGGTTGTACAACAGAACTATAACCTACTTAGTTTAATTATATAACTTTAGTGTAAGCAAGTTATAGTGATGTACGTTTTAAAATTCTGTTTTAGTCTTTCTATTTTTGTACTTAGAGGAAATTTTTATGAAAAGTGTTTCGTTCAGTGATTAAGACTAAAATTTTAAATTCAGCATGAACTAAAAATTCTAACTTGGACACATCTGGGGCCATGTTTGGGTTTGTGAGTCTATGGGAGTATATGGCGTTTCTTCACTGGTAACCAGATGTTTGTTTCACTGTGGATTTATTTAATAAGCCCAGAACAATGTTTGGTCATTTATTTGCTTGGTGGTTTCTGATTAGACTCTCCTGGTAAAACTTGTGAGAATTGTAGAATGAGCAGCTGGTCTAACTGCTGTCAACTAACCAGACTTTCTAACCTACATGGTTGATTTCCAAGAAACATTAACAAAACAAAAGAAATAAAAATCAACCAGATTCACTTTTCTTATTATTTGTGCAAGAAATAAGAATAAAAACTCAGGTTTTTTTTTTCATTTCTACAAATTTAATATAACAGCTTCAAATCCTTAGATGACATCGTTGTAAGCAGCAGAAAATTACATAGAGAGAAAAAATACACAAGGACAGCGACCTTGTGCAGAGCTGCTCTACTTGCATCAAAATACCACCAGATTACAGGTCTGCTGCAGAGAAGATACATTCTTTATTAAAGTTTCAGAAGTACAGGCAAAAACATTATCTCCCGCCTTCACCTTTCTATGATTGATCAAGGCTTAGTGTGTGGCATTAATCCATCCCTGTCCCCATGAGCATCACAATGAGAAGACAAATGCTGGTCATAAATGATGATGTGGTCATGTGGTCACACAAGAGGCTGGTCCAGTTCAACTGTCCCAAACACCACAGTCAGCATGAGTTTCTGCCCCACAAGCAGGGTTTCCCCCTCTTACTGGTCAGAGTGTTTTTAAAAGTTCCAGGAAAACCGCCTCAGTCATGTCCACACAGCAGGAAGCCAGTGTCTAAAGGTCTACCCCAAGGTGCTGTTTAACACCATCAGCAGCATCGTGTCTCCTGCCTCTCCTACAGCCTCCATCCACTCTGTTGCAGACTGTGAGAACTTTCTGTCTTTCTTTGTGGACAAAGTCAATAAGGTTAGATCTAGCATCTCTCCTTCAGCCTTATCGCTGCCTCTCCCGACTCCAACCAGACCCATCATCCTAGATAGCTTTGCTCCTGTTTCTTTGCCTGAGTTAACCAAACTAGTTAACTCTATGAAGACCTCTGCATGCCCCCTCCACATCTTACCCTCATCTTTGTTTAAAAGTGCTTTTCAGTCCATCGGTCCCAGCGTGCTCTCTATAATTAATGCTTCTCTGGTCTCTGGTCAGGTCCCTGCTTACTTTAAGAACGCTGTAATCCGACCGCTTCTTAAAAAACCGAGTCTCGACCCCTCTCTCCATAGCAGCTTCAGACCCATCTCTAAACTTCCGTTCATCTCCAAGATCTTGGAAAAGGTTGTGGCTAAACAACTCACAGCTGCTCTTGATGAACATAACATCTATGATAGCTTCCAGTCAGGTTTTCGTAGAGCTCATTCTACTGAAACAGCTCTTCTTAGGGTCTCTAATGACCTTCTGACCCACAGTGATGCAGGGGACTGTTCTGTTCTGGTCCTGCTGGACCTGACTGCAGCCTTTAATAATAATAATAATAATAATAATAATAATAATAATGCATTGAACTTATATAGCGCTTTTCTAGACACCCAAAGACACTTTCACACACTCTCACATTCACACACAGCTAGTGATGGTAAGCTACTTGTAGCCACAGCCGCCCAGGGGAGGTCTGACAGAGGCGAGGCTGCCATTTGGCGCCATCAGCCCCTCTGACCACCACTAACACGGGCAAGTTGGGTGAAGTGTCTTGCCCAAGGACACAACAGCAGGATACCCCTGGCGGGAGCTGGAATCAAACCCATGACCCTCTGATCATGAGGCAACCCGCTCTACCACCTGAGCTACTGCTGCCCCTTACTGCTTTGACAC
This sequence comes from Nothobranchius furzeri, assembly GCF_043380555.1. NCBI lineage: Eukaryota > Metazoa > Chordata > Actinopteri > Cyprinodontiformes > Nothobranchiidae > Nothobranchius > Nothobranchius furzeri. The sequence goes on along the minus strand of NC_091748.1, from coordinate 40,145,186 downwards.
TGTTGACCATCACCTGCTACTGGAGAGGCTGAGCGACTGGGTAGGCCTATCAGGAACTGCTCTGGAGTGGTTCTCCTCTTATCTCTCTGAGCACTCCTTTTCTGTGGCCGTCTCCAAGTTTAGGTCCTCCACCACCTCTCTTACCCATGGTGTCCCACAAGGTTCTGTGCTGGGGCCTCTGCTCTTCCTCCTCTGTCTGCTTCCTCTTCAGCACATCCTGAGCTCCTTCAAAGGAATCTCCTACCATCTTTACGCAGATGACATCCAACTGTACATCTCCTGTAAGCCCCATGAGATGTCTAAGCTGCAGCTGTTACACACCTGCTTAGACTCTATCAAAACCTGGATGGTGGGAGCTTTCTTCAGCTGAATGAAGATAAGACTGAGATCCTCATCTGTGCCCCAGACAAGCTGGTTCCCAAAGTCAGAGACTCTCTTGGTCAGCTTGCTTCTCACACCAAACCCTCCGTCAGGAATCTTGGCGTGACCTTTGACCCAGCTCTCACCCTGGATTCTCATGTCAGTTCTCTTGTTCGCTCTTCCTTCTTCCATCTCAGGAACGTTGCTAAGCTGAGTCCCATTCTGTCCCGCTCTGAACTTGAGACAGTTCTCCACACCTTCATCTCCTCACGCTTAGACTACTGTAACTCTCTTTTCACGTGTCTGAGCAGAACCTCCCTGAACCGTCTACAGGTGGTTCAGAACGCCTGTGCTCGGCTTCTGACCAAGTCCTCCAAATACACCCACATCACCCCGCTTCTCCTCCAGCTTCACTGGCTGCCAGTCAACTTCAGGGTTCATTTCAAGATCCTGGATCTGGTCTATAGGGCCTTACATGGACAAGCACGATCTTACATTGGTGATCTTCTTAGTCCCTACACCCCCAGCAGGTCCCTGAGGTCCAGTGATCAAAGTCTACTGGTTGTGCAGCACCAGGCTAAAGGTCAAAGGTGACAGATCATCTGCTGCTGTGGCCCCCAGACTCTGGACCTCTCTCCCCCTGAGCCTGAGATCAGTGGACTCAGTGGTCTCCTTTAAAAAGAAGCTGAAGACTCACTTGTTCAGGCTGGCTTTTGTATGACCTTCTTCACCACTTTCTCTTTATCCCGCCTATTCCACCTTCCTCAGGATCCACTGATTTCCCTCTTTCCTATTCACTCTCTCTCTTTCTTTACCTTTTTTGATCAAAACTGTCTATTTTGTGCTCATTTTAAATATATTTTAACCATTTTCTAATTATTTTTTTTTATATTTTTGCATTTTTTGTTTTTGTGAAGTGCCTCGTGATTTTTATCTTGAGAGGCGCTATAGAAAAGATGTTTTCTTCTTCTTTTTTTTTCTTCTACAGAACCTTTGGTACAGTTAGCCAGCCTCCCTGTCCCGCCATAAGCTCTGGGTGTTGAGTGACTTTGAATTTCATTAGTAAATAAAATGGATGGGGTGTTACAGGGTAATTTACCATGTCAGGGTAAATCAAATGATCCCTGAGGAGCAGATGGCAGTGTATCCATTACTACAGCTGAACTGGTAAACATGACATTGTTATCAGCAGTCTCCCAGCTTTGTTGTTCATGTTGGAGGGAGAGTGTCAAAGTAGTGATGATAAAGTAATCACGGGCTTATTCAACAAGATTACTACTGAGGTATTTAATTCACATGAGGGAGGCATTTTAGACGTTTTCTGCTTTCATTTGGACACCTGGTGGTAAAGCGTTTCCTGTTTCCTGTTTTCAGTGTTGCACTACGTGTAGCTGTTTGGTGTTTGGGGCTCGCTTAAACTGATTTAATTTCACTGTACTAGGATATCTCTGAGTTATTGTAGCACATAACGCTAAAGCACACATTTCCTGTTGTTCCACCTAGCTTTTAGGGAACCATTTGAGTTTGCACGCAGTTTATTTGGTGTTGAACCATTTGCTCGTCCAGTTAGCTTAGCCTCAGCACGGCTATGGCTACTTCTGTCTCTGCTTCTCCGTCTCCTATCTCTTGCTCTCTGTGTCAGATGTTTAGTTACTCCTCTGCCTCCTTTAGTGATAATGGTACGTGTAATAAATGTAGCATTTTTGTATCTTTGGAGGCCAGGGTGTCGGAACTGGAGGCCCGGCTCCACTTTGTTGAAAAGCCCGTAAACATCCGTAGCTACTTAGCTAGCGCGGGGCTAACTAGCTCAGAACCACCCCGTAGCGACCCTCCAGCAGAACCCGAGCAGCCGGGACCTCAGGCCAGCTGGGTGACGGTACGCAGGAAGCATAGAACCCAGCCCGTGGGCCACCACCAACCCGTCCACGTTTCTAACAGATTTTCCCCGCTCAGTGATGCACCCACTGACTAGCCGACTCTGATCATTGGCAGCTCCATAGTCAGAAACGTGGAATTAGAGACTCCAGCAACCATAGTTAAATGTTTACCTGGGGCCAGAGCGGGCGACATTAAATCTTATCTGAAACTGCTGGCTAAGGATAAGCGTAAATACAGTAAGATTGTTATTCACGCTGGCGGTAACAACACCCGGTTACGCCAATCGGAGGTCACTAAAATTAATGTTGCTTCGGTGTGTAAGTTTGCCAAAACAATGTCGGACTCCGTAATTTTCTCTGGCCCCTGCCTGATCGGACCTGTGACAACATGTTTAGCCGCATGCTGTCCTTCAACCGCTGGTTGTCTAGGTGGTGTCCTGAAAACAACGTGGGCTACATTGATAATTGGAAAACTTTTGGGGGAAAACCTGGTCTGATGCGGAGAGACGGCATCCATCCCTCTTTGGATGGTGCAGCTCTTCTTTCTAGGAACATGGCCAGTTTTATTAGTCCTCCATGACAACCCAGGGTCCAGACCAGGAAGCAGAGTCATAGTTTAACACACCCCTCTGCAGCTTATGGACTGTTACCCACCCACTACCCCATAGAGACAGTGTCCTGCCCACGGCCAAAATCACACAGATTAAATATCAAAGCAAATCATGGAAATCTCATAAATATTAGAACAAATTCAACTGAGCAGAAAATTAGAAAAATTAAATGTGGGCTATTAAACATTAGGTCTATTTTTTTCTAAGACTTTGTCAGTTAATGACTTGATTTGTGATAATCAGATTTCTTTGCTCTCTCTCACAGAATCCTGGCTGCAGCAAGAGGACTATGTTAGTTTAAACGAGACGACTCCTTCAAATTATTCAAATCATCATATTGCTCGAAGTACAGGGCGAGGAGGAGGAGTAGCAACCATTTTTCATTAGGACTTATTAATCAATCCCTTACCAATTTATAGCTACAGTTCCTTCAAACATCCTATTCTTAGTTTTCCTAATCCAGATTGCAAAACTGTAAAACCACTCTTGTTTGTAGTTTTATATCATCCACCAGGCCCTTACTCTGAGTTTTTGGATCAGATCTCTGATTTTTTATCTGATTTGGTGCTAAATACTGATAAGGTCATTGTAGTGGGGGATTTTAACATTCATGTGGACATTGAAAATGATTGCCTCAATGTAGCCTTTAGTAATATCTTAGACTCAATTGGTTTTACGCAAAGAATACATAGCTCCACCCACTCCTGCCATCATACATTTGACATTGTGCTGGCTTATGGCATTGAGTGTGAGGAAATAACGATCTTTCCACATAATCCAGTCCTCTCGGACCACTTTCTGATAACCTTTGAGTTTTTTATAACAGAGTTCTCGAGACATGAAAGTAAATTTCACTATAGTGGGTCTCTATCTGACAACGCAGTTGCATCTTTTAAATCAACTGTTCCATCTTTACTGTCCTCAGCATTTCAGAGGAACGTAGCAGAGGGCAATATTTTCATTTCTAGCCCCTCACAAATTGATGCCTTAGTTCATAACGTTACTTCCTCTTTACGTGTGGCATTAGATGATGTTGCCCCTTTAAAAAAGAAGGTAATTAGGGACAGGAAGTTGGCTCCCTGGTTTAATTCTCATTTACGAGCTTTAAAACAAAACTCTAGAAAATTGGAGAGAACATGGCGCTCTACGCACCAGAAGGAGTCCTACTTATCCTGGAAAAATAGTCTTGTGCTTTATAAAAATAAGCTTTGACAAACTAGAACTGCTTATTTCTCAGTGTTAATTGAGGAGAATAAGAATAATCCTAAATTTCTTTTCAGTACAGTTGCCAAACGTACACAGAATCATAGCTCTGAACCATCTATTCCCTTAGCCCTCAGCAGCATCGACTTTATGGGATTTTTCACAAGTAAAATTAATTCTATTAGAAACAAAATCTTTAGCATCCACCCTAATGTGATTTCTTCTTCCTCAGTAAGTGAGGAAGCATCAGAGGTAACTGTAGAACCTAATCTGTGTTTGAACCGTTTTGATCCAGTTGATGTCACGGTCTGGGTTTTTTTTTCACACTCTAAAGCCGGGCGTACACTGTGCGACTTTTTCACTCGCAGCGTTCAGCTTCAGCTCAAACTGTACGACTTCCTCACAGAGCAGATCTCACGAGTCATGCGCTCACACTGTACGACCCAGTTCTCGCATGCGACCTGACTGCTCACACTGTACGTCTGGTATCAACACGTCGGCCCTAAAAATGTGCTAAAAATAGCAGTTTTTACTCAACACGTCAGACTTTTTTGTCTTGCCTGTTGTCCTTCGGGAGTGCTGCAGGAGGACACACAGGGATTTATGGGGGTTGGATGAGGAAAATGAAATAAAGAAAGTAAATCTGTGTTTTGTGATCAGTTTAATTTGACATGAACACGACAAACACGCTTTCTTGACAATCTTTGTGAGCAAAAAAACGTGTAGAAACAAAAACGAACAGCGTGTGTTTTTAGGGAAATAGCGAGCGACCGGCCGGCGTTGATGCAGGATTGCGCGCGCATGCGCCGTGAGCGGTTCTGATACTTTTTGGATCGTAGCTGCTCGCAGCTGCTCGCAGCGCCGCTTCAACAGTGCGATACCCTCACGAGGGACGAGTGAAATATTAAACACACCAGAAGTCCCTGCGACCTCACGACTGCTGATCGGCAGCTGGTCACGTGGTGTTAATCGCCTCTCGTAACCCCCTGTACACTACACGACCGCTCGGCGCAAAACTCGCCCCGATGTCGTGGCTTCTCGCACGACTGGAAAATCGGCTCAAAAAAGTGAAAAAGTCGCACAGTGTACGCCCGGCTTAATTGGTGTTGAGTCTCATCTCTCCTTTGTAGGTGGGCGTGCCTGGAAGTGGGGAGGCTGCAGGTAATCTGCTGATTAGCTGGCCAGGGATATTTAAGCTCCTGAGGGACGCCTTCACTTTGCTGGATGATGAACTCGACTTGGGTATTTCTCCTAACAGCCAAACTCAACTTAAGCTTTGATCTTGAGAATTTCTGGATTATGGATTTTTGAGCTCTCTGTGTTTTTTGACTTTCTGTTTTGCCTCCAGCAGATATCTCCTATCAGTTCACCTCGTTGCTGCTACCAACCTGATTTTTTTCACTGTCCACTCGTCTCTCAACGTCCTCCTCTGGATTAGCATTTAAACACTAATGCTCTGTTTGAGGAATTTCAGTCTGGTTTTAGAGAGTATCACAGCACTGAAACTGTATTAGTGAGAGTTACAAATAATATTCTCATGGCCTCAGATAAGAATCTTGTGTCTGTTCTAGTCTTGTTAGATCTCAGTGCTGTTTTTGACACAGTTGATCACAATGTTCTTTTAGAAAGACTTGAACATGTTGTAGGGATCAAAGGAACAGCGCTAGGCTGGTTTAAATCCTACCTGTCTGACAGATTTCATTTTGTAAATGTACATGACAAATCGTCTTCATACTCCAGGGTTACTTGCGGAGTACCACAGGGTTCAGTGCTTGGACCAATTCTTTTTACTATACATATGCTCCCAATTGGTAAAATCATTAGACAGCATGGGATAAACTTCCACTGTTATGCTGACGATACTCAGCTATATTTATCCATTAACCCTGATGAACCTAATCGGTTGGGTAGATTACAGGCTTGTCTTGAGGACATAAAAAATTGGATGACTCCAAACTTTTTGCTTTTAAATCAAGACAAGACGGAAGTTCTCATCTTTGGACCAGAAATCCAGAAAAGGAAATTGCTTGGTCAATCACCTGATCTGAATGGCATTACATTAATCTCCGAGAACAAAGTAAGGAACCTTGGTGTTATCTTTGACCAGGACATGTCATTCAAATCCCAGGTTAAACAGGTTTGTAGGATTTCCTTTTTCCACCTTTGGAATATTGCTAAGATTAGAAACATCCTTTCCAGGAGTGATGCTGAAAAACTAGTTCATGCATTTATTACATCGAGACTGGATTACTGTAATTCATTACTCTCAGGAAGTCCACAGAATGTAGTTAAAAGTCTTCAGCTTGTCCAAAATGCTGCAGCTAGAGTTCTGATGAGAATTAAAAAGAGAGATCATATCTCTCCTGTCTTAGCTTCCCTACATTGGCTACCTGTTAAATTCAGAATAGATTTTAAGATCCTCCTTCTCACATACAAAGCTCTTAATAATCAAGCTCCATCATACATCAGTGGTCTGATTGTTCCATACATTCCTAACCGAGCACTTCACTCTCAGACTGCAGGTTTACTGCTGGTTCCCAGAATATCTAAAATTAGGATGGGAGGCAGATCGTTTAGTTATCAGGCTCCTCTCCTGTGGAACCAGCTCCCAGCTTTAGTCTGTGAGGCAGACACCTTGTCTACTTTTAAGACTAGGTTTAAAACATTTTTATTTGATAGGGCCTATAGTTAAAATCTAATGTTAGCCTAGATCTGGACAAGTGGGGGAGTAGAGGGAGGTGGAGTGTACAGTCGGTAAAGACGGCTCTCCCTTGCCCTGACTCCAACATGCCTCCATCTAAAAAGACTAGGTTATCCAGAGTTATCTCTGTAGTTATGCTGCTATAGGCTTAGACTGCTGGAGGATACACTGACCACTTTTCACACTCTACTACTTTCTTCTACAGTCTGCTCTTTAACTGTATTATTTCAAGCAATTTCAGCTGTTAACTTTATTTTCTCTCTAAGTGTTTTTCTCCCCAGAAGAAGCTACAACGATGTTCTGCTGAGCTGTGGTGGCCTCATGGAGGGGGCCATCGTCTAGCACACTGCTGCTAACCACTTAAACATTCTCCCTCTCCTGATAATAACTTTTTACTTTCCTTGACGTTGGATGTGCTACTACTAGTTTACCCGTTTAATTATAGATCCACTAGGATAAATACAATGAAAGTTTATCTTTTGCCAATGTAATGATTTAAATTACATGTTATTTAATAAGCCATAAGGCGTAGGATTCCATAGGAAATATGAAATCCACCTTACGGATCTGTAAGGTTAATTAAACAAGAAGATTGGAACTTTTTAATGCAGGGATTAGATAACAGCTTCGTATTCACTCAGAGACAACAGAAGAGAGAGAGTCAAGTTAAAAAGTTTAGAAATTTATGACTAGCAAATTAAACTAGACTGACTTTAAACTAAATGTATGGTGTAACTAAAGTGGATGAGACGGTGAAGGGATGACTTGTGATGTTTTCAGAACCAGCAAATCCGAAGAAGCGTTTAGTTCTGATGGGAACTGAAGGTGATGTCTTCGCGTTAAGCTTTGATTACGAGATTCATGAACACATTCGACGCCATTTGCCGGTCTACATACCCTTTACAGACATCGCAACGCATGCCCGGCCAATAAGCAACCTGGCTCAGGGTGCCGAACGTGGCCTTGACACCTTTGTGTCCGGCGGAGGGAGAGTCATGAGCTTGCGTGATCATGCCCCCCCTTAGTGACAGTGGCGTGACGAGGACAGGCGGCAAAGGAGGCTTGGCGGCGTGCATCAGCAACCCTTCAACCATTCTCAGCGTGACCCGAACGTGAAAGAGAGCATGGAGTTCTGGAACGGAGTCAAGCTCGGCAGAAGAAGGCAGATGAGTTGTAGGATCAGAAAGGTACAGGATCATCCTGCTTATAGCAGGGTCCTGGGACTGAAGACTGACAAGATCGTTACCAGAAAAAACAAGTTGAACGGACACCACACCCTCAGATGGTTTGGAGGTGGACTCGTTAGCGGCCTGAGCTCGAGTCACGACACACACAGGGGGTGGGTCAAACCAAGAAGACACATCCTCAGGAAGTAGAAAGGGGTTGAAGGCCCATGGAGTACCATCGGCCACGCCTTGTTTGATAAGAGAATCTGCAAGGTCGTTCAGATCCTTATCAGTTCTGGGTGCACGAGAATGTCCTTTGACTTTACGCCAATAAATGTGCATGTCATGTGTCGTCACTAGGGCGTCACAAGCCATGAAGAGGTCCTGATGTTTAACGGGCTTCCGATTAGAGGTTTGGAACCCGTTACTCTTCCAAGAAGGTAGATGACAAATGAAACTGAGATGCGCGTAGTCCGAGTCAGTGCAAATCACCAGGTCACGGACACCATGGTCCACAGCATGTTGTAGTACCATCAAGATCCCCAGCCACTTCTGCAAACTGTGAGGTCTTAGGACCCAACCAGTCCTTTGATTAATTAAAAGAAAAGGGTTCATTCTTCATTCTTCTGTTGAGCTGAAAATAAGCTGGGTAGAAGCGAATGCCTGAGACCTTGAGACCATATCTGATGCAGACTAGTCCTGTGTCAGAGGAGGGGAGATTTCAGTTACACCAAATAGAATATTTTCAAAAGAAATCACAATGTAACCATAGACACATTGCTTGATGTGTGTGTGTGTGTGTGTGTGTGTGTGTGTGTGCGTGCGTGTGCGTGTGTGTGTGTGTGTGTGTGTGTGTGTGCGTGCGTGCGTGCGTGTGTGTGTGTGTCTGCTCTGTCTTCTCGATCCCCAGTGAGTCGTGGAGGATGGCTGCTTATACTGAGCCGGGATTCTCTGGAGGTTTCTTCCTGTTAAAAGGGAGTTTCCCTCTCCACTGTCGCTGCATGCTTGCTTAGTATGAGGATTGCATCAAGTCACTGACTTGATGCAATCTGCTGGGTTCCTTATATAGGAAACATTATTTCTGATTGGCTTAATGAACTGACCTGAATTGGAATGTTTATTATGTGAAGTGCCTTGAGACGACTCTTGTCATGATTTGGCGCTTTATAAATAAAATTGAATTGAATTGAATTGAACAAACAGAATTCAGACATTTTGAGAAACTGCTGATGGGTTTAATTACCCCAGCTCTGACAGGAACATGTTCACACAGGACTAAAGAGTCTGCAGCTAGTTGTGAGGCAGAATCGGGGGCTGTTGGTTTTTAATAGTTGCTTGTTTGGAGTGACAAAGGCTGAAGGGGTTCTTATATAGAATTTAGGAAATGAGGAAAAATCCTCATTTCCATATCTGATCCAAGATACATGAGAAACATTCAGTATAGCACAGAATACAGTCCATGAAAATGCAGCTATTTTATAAGAAAATCCAACATGGATCCAAAATAATTTGTTTTATCTGCCTATTAATTTCCTTCTGCAGTTCCAAAGCTGGGACATCGTTCTAACAGGACCGGTGGGAAAACCAAAATTCCATTTCCCCAGCAATGGTCCTGAGTAGAGCTACACAGTGCAGTGGTTAGCGCTGCTGCTTTTCGGTAAAAAGGTCCCAGGTTCAAATCCCAGCCTGGGGGTCTTTCATGCATGGAGTTTGCATGTTCTCCCTGTGCACGCATTTGTTCTCTTCAGGTACTCCGATTTCCTTCTACAGTCCAAAAACATGACTGTCAGGTTGAATGGTGTGATTGGCGTCCTTAGGTGTGAGTGTGTGTGTGTGTGCTGGTTTGTGTGTCCTGTTGCCCTATGATAGTCTGCTATCCTGTCCAGGGTGTACCCTGCCTGTTTACCCGGAGACTGCTGAATCCCCCCACGGTCCCAAGTAGATAAGCGGGTTCAGATGATGGATAGTTCTGAGAATGGTCATGGGGAGTTGGTCCTATCTTCAGCAGTCACCAGTCAGCAGAGACACACACCCATTCGCACACTCACACCTTCATGACCAGCCATCAATCTAACATGCATATGTTGGGTCTGTGAGAGGAAACCAGAGTACCCGGAGATAACCCACACATGCATGGGGAGAACTTGCTAACTCCATGCAGTAAGGCTGCAGTCTTCTTGCTGATTAGCATCGGCGCTGCCAACTGTGCAACCATGCATGCAGACCAAACTGCCAGGCTAAGATGCCTTCATGTTGCATCTTGTTACAACAAACAGAAATGAACCTGTCAAGATTTTATTTTGTCCTGATAGCAGAAGATAAAAAACAAATTGCCCTACAAGGACAATAAAATTTAACTGAACTAAACAACAAATAAACCTGGAAATTACAAAGAAGTAGTGACAAAAATCTCCAGAAAGGCAAACAAAACGACATGACCTTCAGCAGAAAGGAATGAATAATAAACCACGTGCTCTTTCATAGTGCCTTTCTGAGTCAGAGGACTCCAAAGCATTTCACACCACAGCAGGGTTACCCAACCCTGGTCCTCAGGGACCACTGTCCTACATGTTTTCAATGTCTCTGCTTCAATTCAATTCAATTCAATTCAATTCAAGTTTATTTATACAGCGCCAAATCATGACAAGTGTTGTCTCAAGGCACTTCACATAATAAACATTCCTATTCAGGTCAGTTCATTAAGCCAATCAGAAATAATGTTTCCTATATAAGGAACCCAGCAAATTGCATCAAGTCACTGACTAGTGTCAGTGACTATACAGCAATCCTCATACTAAGCAAGCATACCTGATTTACATTGGCTCCTCAGGAGGACATCAAGTGCTGAAGCTGCCTGTTAATCACTCATTCATTTAAGAAGGTGTGTGGCAGCCGAGGTGCTGGTGTTTGATAGGGCAACATGGGAAACATGCAGGAGAGTGTATCATGTTTCATCCATTCACACGCTGGTGGTGATGAGCTACAAAGAAGCCACAGCTGCCCTTGGGCACACTGATGGAGGCGAGGGCTGCCGAGCACAGGCACCACCGGTGCCTCCTACCACCACCAGCAGGCGAGGTGGGTTAAATGTCTTGCCCAAGGACACAACAGCAGAATTCGCTGCTGGGATCAAACAAGCAACCTTTCAAATATTGGACAACTGCTCTACATCCTGAGCTGCTGCTGCTCTAATCCACTGGGGAAGCAGTTTAGATGTTTCCTGCTTTATTTTGGGTGAACAGAAATCAGACAGTTCCATGTTGTCGTTCTTTTATAAAACACAGAAACGGTTTTGTTTACCTGTTATTGACGCTACAGTTTCGCCGACGGCTGCCGGCTTCTTCAGGCTGACGCTGATGGTGGCGCGTCACTTCCTTCTCCGTTTATCTGCGGGCAGCAGAGGACGTTGTCGCCCTCTACTGCCCGCTCTCCCCTCTCCGACGATGCAGTCCCATGCGTGGTCCAGCGTGTAAACTCCGTCGTCCCTGTTCATGGTCCCACATCCACGTCTCCTTATCTCGATTGCTTCCTTTATTCATCTTTTGTGTTTCTGTTGTTCGGTGTTTATGATCCGTGTGTCGTCCCAGTCCATTACATGGTTTTCTCTTAAGCAATGATCTGTTACGGCTGACTTTTTTATTGTACTTTCTGCTTCTTCTTTTGCTGCTCTTGTGTGTTTACGATTTGCCTCTTTCTCGCACTCCTTTCTGTGTTCTATTGTTCGTGTATTGAGTTGGCGTCCGGGTTCTCCTATGTATGTTTTATTGCAGAGTTTGCATGGGATTTCGTAAACGACTCCACATTTAAGTCCAGCTGGTATTTTGTCTTTTGGGTGCACTAGTCTGTTTCTAACTGTTGTGTATGGCTTTGTTGGTGTGTTTATGTTGTGTTTTTTCATTGTTGCTCTTATTTTTTCTGTTATGCCTCTGATGTATGGTAGGGTTATCACTGGTTTTGGTTCTTGTCTTTCTGGGTTTCTGGTTCTTTGCTTTGGTTGTTTTTTTCTTTCTGTTGTTGTTTGTTGTTTTCCTTTGTTTATTGCCCATGTCGGGTATGCGCAGGTCTTTAAAGCGTGTTGTATGTGTTTGTCCTCTTGTTTACGGTCTTTTTCTTCTGTTATTATGTTTGCTCGGTGATATAATGTTCTGATTACTGACATTTTGTGTATGGTGGGGTGTTCTGATGTCCATTATAGATATTGGTCTGTGTGTGTTGCTTTCCTGTATGTGTTTATGTTTAGGGTCCCGTCGGTCTGCCTGGTGATTTTCATATCCATAAAAGCTATCCTGCCTTCTGATTCTGTCTTGTAAGTGAACTTCATGTTGCCTGTGTCATCAATGTTGTTTAAGTGTTGTGTTAGTGCTTCTGTTTGACCTTTTGGTATGATTTCCAGTATGTCATCCTTGTAGCGTTTCCACGTAGCGTTTCATAACCACCGAACAACAAAAATACAAAAGATGGATCAAGGAAGCAATCGAGATAAGGAGACGTGGATGTGGGACCATGAACAGGGACGACGGAGTTTACACGCTGGACCACGCATGGGACTGCATCGTCGGAGAGGGGAGAGCGGGCAGTAGAGGGCGACAACGTCCTCTGCTGCCCGCGGATAAACGGAGAAGGAAGTGACGCGCCACCATCAGCGTCAGCCTGAAGAAGCCGGCAGCCGTCGGCGAAACTGTAGCGTCAATAACAGGTAACAAAACCGTTTCTGTGTTTTAAAAAAAGAACGACAACATGGAATTAGAAATAACGCACAGCAAGAACACACCTAAGATGTTCAAAGAAATCAGACAGGTTCATGACAGGACTACAGCGAAACATTTCATTCCAATCCATTTCTTGTTTGTCCTCTTCAGGCTTCCTCCTAAAACCACACACAGTCCCAAACCTGTCCTGCTAAAAATATTTAGGTTTTCCTGTAATAAAACTGTTTAGCATTTCTCAAGTCCTTCACCTCAAAGAGAGGATGTAAACTATCACCGAAGCCTGAACAAAATGAGCCAAAACGTTACAAAAATGTATTAGCCGTGCACGTGTTCATGACTTATGTAAATATTTAGGACATCTGCAGTCTTGGGTAATCTTTTCTGACAAGATTAGACACTTTCTGCTGTGTGTCTGCCTTAACTCTCTATTAACCCTCTCAGGCTCAAAATAAGTTTTGATTAACGGACGAACAACTAAGTCCTTCAGAGGTACTTCTGAGTTAAAAAATGCTCATGAAACACGTGTGTGGAGTAACCAGGTGGGCAGGTTTTAACACTGGAAATCTGCATTGCCGGCCTGCAGAGGGTTAAATATTGTCTTATTAGTTTTTCCTATTGAAAGTGGTAGAAATGACCATGAAGGACTTTCAGCCTTGTGCACGTCATCACACTCAACCTCTACCTTTGACTTCTTGCCGATAAAAGCTTAGCAAAGAAATCAAAGCCTGCATGAGAGGTCTTTATGAGTCAGACATGTTGAACCAGAGGAGAATGCATAACTCTTAGTAACAGCATGCGAATCTCCTCGTGCACGTGTTTCTGCTTCCGTCCCACTGGTGCAACGGCTTACGTAAGTGGCAGAACTGCATTAATATTTAAGGTTTGTTTTGGGGATTGTGCGCCTTGTTGTCTTTTTTCATGCTCGGCTCGGCTCTCTGTAACGATGATACTTGAATTGAGCTGTTACATCATCTGGATCATGGCCAGAGATGAGATAAAAGAGCCCTGAGAGGCCTGCTGCAGCGTGGCACATGTGATGCCGCTCATTAATATCTCGGATCTCTCAGATGAGTTTCCAACAACAAAAACACTGACTCATGATTAATCCAGGGATTGTTATCCTCAAAGTTATTTATCATCAACTCATCCGACAAACACATTGTCTCTACCCCAGTGTCCCTTTCAATCTGAGAGATTTTTGAGTTTTTCTGTGGATTTCACCGTGGTTTTGTTTGCACAGCCTTGTCAGACTGCCATATATCTTCTTGGTTTCAGTTGTTGTGATTGTTTATTTCTAACGTGAATGCACTGTTGTGTGTGTTGCATGAATATCAACAAATTGTCTTTGATCAAATTAGCTGCTAGATTTAACCTCAGCATTTCTCTTGAGCAGTGTGAGTTGACAGGTACGTTTCTCTGCCTTCAACTGACAGGTGAGGGTAAGAAAACAAACATTGGAAGATTTCAAGTTGCAACTTTTATGCAGGATGATGTCATCGTGTTTCTCTGTGAAACAAACAAAACATAAATAGATTGCATAGATAGGTGCGTGAACAACCTCTGTTTGGAGAAATAGTTTACATCCGTCGAGGCAAATGTGTATTGCTGCCATCTTAAGGGCCGGAATATACCTGCTGTTCAACCTTGCGTTGGCGCAGGCTGCAGGTGCTTTCTGACCCTGTTTCATCACCTAATATTTCGGCTATGCCGGACGCTTCAATTGGAATCGCAGGATGTCCAAGGGAGATCCCGCCTTTCTCTCTTCTGATCGGCTAGAAGGGCTCTACTACCATTTCATTTAGCAGCAAACCGTCTTTCCTCACTGAGCACCACCTCACCGTTCCATTCTCCCTATTTCAGTAGTGGTGGTGCTCTACTGAGTTTGAGGGGAAGCAGAGCAGTGCAGGCTATAGCGGCGCCAGGGGTGGACTGACCTTCTGGAGCACCGGGAGCCGTCCCGGTGGGCCGACAGTGTGGGCAGGGCCGTTGGGCCGGTGTCAGACTCGAAGACTGGGTTCGGGAGGAAGAGCGTTTATTATACAGACGGTGGGCTGAAAGCGGTGCTGGAAAGGCTGACGGATGAGGTCTGAGGAGGAAAGGTGGAGGTTTAGCTGTAGTAGCTTTGGAAATACTCTGATCATGGATCACGGTGGAACGATGACTGAGTGAAGAGCCGGTGTAGCGTCTTCCATATATAGACATCGATTGACGCAGGTGAAACGTGGAGGGAATCCCCGCGAGGGGCATGCTGGGTAATGTGGTCCAAGACGGAAGCCGGTCAGCTGGGAGAGCCCGGCCTGGGGGCTTGGACTCTGACAGCCGGTCTGACATTTATTAATTATTTCATTCGTTCATTCATCCACTCGTTGCGTTCGTCTTTCTCTCTTGCCCTCAGATTTCTTACAAATTGGGCCGGCCAATAGGTTGCTGAGGCTAGCAGTGTGTTGCCCACATCAAGATGTATTATTGGTCTGTTTCTCATTGTCATGGGCTGACTGGTTCAGGGCGCTGCGACAGGGCTGTCAATCTTAGGCAGCACAAACCAGGGTGGGCGGGGCCTCATCGCTAGTCGGCGGGAGTGATGGTTGGACAGTGCTGCGGTCGGACAGTTGATGTGGAAAATGGATAAGCCTAGGAAACGTTTGGGTGGCGCAGAAAAGTTGCGGCGAAAAAAATTGAAGTCTCTAGAGGTGGGAGCTGCTAAGTGTTCTAAGTTGACAGACCTATTTGGTCCTGGGCCGGCCTTTGTCACCACCCCAGCAGGTGGTGCTGGTGCGCCAGGAGAAGGGCCGACACATGCAGTAAGTAGCATTAGCATGGGGCTGGTTAGGTTACATTTTAAAACGTGTGTTCAATAACAAGTAGAAAAAGTTTAATATCTATAGCGGTCATCATGTAATATGAGCTAAAAGGCTGTGAGTGTTGATATTTGGTTTGATTTAGTTTTAGGTTGCTTGCTTATTTATTTCTATAGAAAAATGTTTTAAAAAATGATACAGCTCATTAAAACACCATTAAAAGAATATATTTTAAGATCTCTATCAATCTATATATACATATAATTATAAATAATTTTATAAGTAGTCTTATTTTATATTGGGTGTCTTAATGGCTGAAAATGGATAAAAAACAGTTACATTTTAAAGATTTGAGATTCTAGTGAAAAATAAAGAACATTTCTCCAAATGTTCTTTAATGTGATCATTATAATTCTAATGCTTACAACTTTATGTTTTTATTGTCTGCATTGCGTAGCCTATATCTTTATTAAATGTGCGTTTAGCTGTAAAGTGGTAATTCTCTCTAATGTGTACAGAGGTGGACATCAGTGCTGCAGTGAAATTCCCAAGATCAGTCTGCTTTGCTAACAAATATAGTTAAGTCTGACCTGCATTCTAAATAAATACCGTTAGGTGGAAACATCAGTAGGCATTGAGTTATTGATAAAATCCCTAACAGCCAGAATGGAAGAAGAGCATGATGGGTCATCCTGGATCTGAGCCTGTTCTGTGTATTTACCTACAGCAGGGGTGGGCAATTATTTTTTCCATGGGGCCACATGAGGGCCCATGGAAAAATTGTGGAGGGCCAGGCCAAAAGGCTGAAGTCAATTATGCATAATATTAATGGTATTTCTTTATAAAAAGCAGTAAATACCATTGTTTTTTCAAGCTGGTAAGAGTAGACTATATGTTATAAATGAGCAAAAAGGAAAAAGTGAGGTTGGCTTACAAAAATGTGATTTATTCAAATTTCCCAAGGCAATGGTAAACAAAGTGCGCATTTGTTTTTTGTTAAACATTTGTGACATATATTAGTTAACAGTTTCAGTCACATTCACTCCAAAACACATTCTGAGTTTCAAATATTGTTGGAAAGAGGTTCTTAGCATTCTACAGACACACAGTATTGTCTGTAAAATAAAATCACTGAACTGTGATCTTGAGAAAGAGGTTTAAAAAAAAGTGTCCCAGTTCACTGCTAGTTGCCTACATTTGTGGTCCAAACACCTTATTTTGTGTTTTTAAGCGATTTTTTTCTTATTCAGTGCGAGAAATCTCTCTGCTGGGCTTTAACGAGTGCATCAAAGTCAGGTTGAATGTCTGAGGTGGAGATGCGAAGCACAGCTGACAAATAATCATCACATTAATCAATCATTAATTAATCAATTAATCAATCACATAATCCACATTAATCTGGGTGCTAACTTTACTAGCATACTGTGCTAGCGATAGCAAGTCGGATGCTAACGCTTTAGTGCTGCTAATGCCTGTAAATCTAAAGTAAAGTTTGTCGACATCTTATAGTGATATAAAGCTTACCGCTCTGCTGCTGTATCCCGTTCCTGCCACATTCAGATGGAAATGACTCCTTTTAGATAGATGAAGCCCTCGGTACTTACTAGCCTGGGAGACACGAACGAAAGAACGAACCACGCGCGCACACACACACACAAACACAAACACACTACTTTTTCTTCTGTGTTTTTTTAGCAGTAGTGTCATCAGCTCCTGGGTTTAAATACTGCCACACCACCCTTCCTTAAAACGAGGAACAGTTTTGAGCTGTGTGGCTAAAATAACCAGACATTCTGCATTTTTCCAATAGGACTACAAAAAAGTTTTTTTTTGTCATCACTGCATCTGAGTTGTTTGCACAGGAAAGCACTAGTAGGCCTAGGTGTCATAATGAAAACATGACAGCCATTGGTGTTGTTGTGCACATGAACATTTAGTTCAATATGGACTAATATTTCTATTGTGGATTATTCTGTGGTTTGAAGTTATTTCCCCTTACAATGCAAAATGCTTTTCTTATTTGCCCAGACACAGGTCATGGGCAAGTCCAGCTGGTCAATTCAGGGAGAGAGCCAAACCAATACAGGCAACCCAAAGACAGCACCACCTGAGAAGGAAAAGACAGTAGAGAGTGAGGAGTATGCCAGCCCAAAGACAGCACCACCTGAGAAGGAAAAGACAGTAGAGAGTGAGGAGTATGCCAGCCCAAAGACAGCACCACCTGAGAAGGAAAAGACAGTAGAGAGTGAGGAGTATGCCAGCCCAAAGACAGCACCACCTGAGAAGGAAAAGACAGTAGAGAGTGAGGAGTATGCCAGCCCAAATACAGCACCACCTGTGAGGGAAACAGCTGTAAAGCACCAAGAATGTGACAATGAAATAACAGATTTTTTTTCACAACCTGATCAGAAAAATCTCCTATCGTTTCTAAATTACCATCCTAAGCAAAAAAGTACCAATCCTGTGGTGCAAAAAGTGTTTTGTAGCAGAGATGGTACCAGCAGAAAGTGGCTGACGTACTGTCCAGAGCGTCACATGCTGTATTGCTTCATCTGCATGGCATTTGGTAAGAGAACTGATAGTAGTCTGTTCATCAGTGGAATGTCAGAATGGAAGCATATACACCAGCGCACCGAGGAACATGAGAGAAGCAGTGCACACAGAAACTGTGCTGAAGCATACCTCTTGAAATCTGCCAGTGCCGATATCAGCAGTTTGTTTTGTGGCAGTCAGATGACCGCACACAGAGAGCAGGTCAAAAAAAGACGACAGGTTTTGGAGCGCATAATAGATGTCATCAAGGTTCTTGGGAAGAGGGGGCTTGCATACAGGAGGTCAGAAAATGAGGCAGCATATACCCTGGAAGACAACACAGTTGACCATGGAAATTTCCTTGAACTCATACTTCTACTGGGGAAGTACGATTTCTGTTTAAAAGAGCACCTGGATAGCTGCATTGAGGAAAGCAAAAAGTTACATTTGTCTGGAGGCACAAGAGGCAGAGGTTCCCTTGTAACTTTTCTCTCCAAAACCACAGTCAACTCAGTGATAGATGCAATTCACCATCTGATTCAAGAAAACATATCACATGAGATCAAGAAAGCAGGAATGTTTTCAGTTCAGCTGGACACAACACAGGACATCTCCTCTCAGGATCAGTGCTCTATTATTATGAGGTATGTTACTGATGTTGTTAATGAGAGGCTTGTTGCAGTGCTGAAGTGTAGTTCATCTACTGGACAGGCCTTTGTTGACATGCTGTCAGATGTTCTGGAAAAAATGGGCCTCAGCAAGACAATGTGCATTGGAAATGTGACCGATGGGGCATCAAACATGCAAGGCCATTATAAAGGATTCTCTTCACTATTGTCTGCACAATCACCAAACCAGGTGCATGTCTGGTGCTATGCACATGTGCTAAATCTGGTGCTTGCAAACACAACCCAGGTTGTTATTGAGAGCGGGTCCCTTTTTGCGCTCATCAATGGCATTGCTGTATTTATCAAAGAGTCACATCAAAGGATGAATGTGTGGGAAGAGACAGGCCAAAACAAAAGACGGAGAATCCTTGCTCCTATTGGTGAGACACGTTGGTGGGCCAAGCACGAGGCCCTGAAGAAGGTGTTTGGCTCCTTTGGAAAGCCAGAAAATGGTCTGTATGTCGATGTACTGTTGACATTATCAGCTATCCAGAAACGGACAACAGTAAAACCCTCCATCCGTGTCATGGCCAGAGGATATGCTGAGTCTTTGCTGAAGTATGAGACGATCTTAACAGCTCAAATCTTCCTTCGCATATTTGAGCATACCTCTCCATTGTCTAAGTACCTTCAGACAGCAGGATTGGACATCCTCTCTGCCCACAGAATGGTAGTATCAACACAGGATACACTGAAAAGCTTGGGAAGAGATTTTGAATCTGTAAAAAAAGCAGCAGACACATTTGTCAAGTGGACAAACACAAAAATCCAAGAGAAAGATGACATGGACATTGAAGTGGAGGCCACATTGCCACAAAAGAGGAAGAGGATGAAGAAAGTCTTGCCTGGAGAGATGGCTCAAGATGAAACCCTGGATGATGCAGAAAAATCCTATCAGGTGAATGTGCATAACCAGATCATGGACACCGCAATTGAAGCCATTCATAGGCGCTTTTTAATGCATGGGAATCTATATGCTGACTTGGCATGTCTGGATCCCAGACACTTCCCTCAGCTCTGTACCAATGCTCTTCCTCAGTCTGCTCTTCAAGATTTGAGCAAGTGCTTGCAAGGATTTGACAGCAGGGCAACTAAGGAAAATATACAGGCTGAATTGAAAAGCTTTGCACTCCAGTGGAACAGGTTGAAGGCATCCCCATTGGCAGAATACAAGGCAAGAACAGTACAAGATGGATCAGATGGCGAAGAGAACAACACAGAAGAGGTTGAGATTACTCCCATAAGCTGTTGCTCCTGCAAAGAATGCCCTCTGTGCTGCTACCAAATACTTTGTCGTTTCAACATGCTAACAGATGCATACCCTGTTCTAGGCCTTGCTTATAAATACCTCCTCACATTATCCCTTACACAGGTGGCTTGTGAGCGCACATTTTCCATCTTGAAGTTTATTAAAAACAGGCTCAGAAGCACCCTCTCATCCGATAAACTGGAGGCATTTATGTTGATGGCCTCGGAGAAAGACATTCTCATGGCTTTGGACTCTGACTCTGTGATGGATAGACTAGCAGAGAAGAGTGAGCTGCTTAAAAAGCTGCTCCACTGAATAGGGGGGAAATATTTAATAAAGTCGTCATCACACATTATAGATTTTGTAATTCCTTATTTGTTGTTTTAATGATCCTTTACATCCTTTCAGGAGACGCTGAAAAATTTGCCAACTTCTATGTAGTGTCCGTGGCTAATGTAGTGGGCCGGTCTGAAGAGAAAATTCCAGGGCCGAATTTTGGTCCCAGTCCACCCCTGAGCGGCGCTGCTCTGTGCTGTCCATGTGTGGTACTGTACATCCTGCCTGTGTGACGCCATCAAGGCCAGAACTCAAGATCTTGTTTTGGAGTGCGGGTGCTTGTGGGGTGCACGTAGGCTGGTTGAAGAAGCCAAGAGTAAAAAAGACAATCCGGCTTCCTGGCTAGTGAAAAATCATTAGGAAGCCATTACATGCATTTTTTCTAACGGAAAAGTAAAAATTTCAGGTGACAACTTCTTTAAAACAAACACTCGGCACCCCCAGTGTAAAAAAAGTTGTCACCTGAAATGAAAGCACATCAAAATTTACTTAGTGTGCCTTTGAAACTAGCAGTTAGCTCATCAATCTTGTTGGGTGTAAACTAATTCCCTGAATAGAAGCCACTCAGGCAGCTGTGTGCTGATACCTAGCCTAGCTTGCCATACTCATCCTCTGTTTAATTCTGCACAGAGGAGTCTGGTAACTCTCCCATGCAAATTAACCCCCCCACCCCACCCCGAGAATTCTAACCGAGCCAATCAGCACTGAGCAGAGTACGTCTGGTTGCTCAAAGGCAGAGAGGCACTTGAGAGGTGGGACTAACCAGCTCAAAAATAACCAATCAGAAAAAAATGCTGAACTGCCGACTGTACCGCGCGATGTTGTAGTCTTTTAGATGTAGTTGGGTGCCAGGTGACGGTGCAAACATCTTTCTTCAGAAGAAAGGCTAATAGCAGTTCTTTTATTGTGGTTTTAAAGACTCGTCCAAGAGGAAAGAGCCACGGTGAACTCCACTTCAAACGCCATCTTCATTGTTTACGAGAAACTCAGCGCTGTTGTGTGTGCCGTACGCTGCTCAGCACTGATTGGCTCGGTTAAAATTCTCAGGGGGCGGGGTTGATGTATTTCAGCCAAAAGGTCACTGGCACGATTAACCTTTTTGTTCGTGAGCCCTCAGTTCCTTCTGAGCTACCTGCAGAAGTTTGTGTATTCTACTAAAGCAGCAAACAATACCTTACTGAGGGAAGGTAATCACCTCCGTTTTATAGAATAGAGTTGGTAGTTGTTCTGGGTGAAGGTCAGCTGTCTTCACACACTTCTTGTGATCTGCACCAAAGTGTAATGAACATGTTAAAATTTGCACAAAGAAGCCAGAGTTCCATGTAAACTGCAGGTGTGAACACATTCTTATGAAAGCAAAGCTACAACCTCCTGTATCCTGCTAACCGCATTCCCGTCGTTTGCCCTAAAATGCATCAAAATCTGCAGAAACTATCCTACTCCTGTGGTGTTTGTTAGCAGGAGGCATCACAAGAGATGTTAAGTTTCCAACACTGACTGATATTTTTACATTTTTACTGGTATTTGTAAAACACAGTAGGCAGAAGGGAGTTAGGGGTAGGGTTTAAACTGCAAGAGGTTGATAATCTGTCACAGCCGTGTCTAAAAAGTGAAAAAGTCATAGCTGAACTCTACGAGTCCCACAGTGTCCGCCTGAAAGTTCCTATTTACGTACCTGACCCTCAGCTCAGCCTGCTCATTGTACCACATTCTGGGTGGTGTCGAGAAAACTTGGTGTCAGGAAATGCTGACTTCCAAAATACACACTTTTCCATTATCGGTCTTTTTAAAACTGTCTTCATGAGCACAACTGCTCGTTTTAACAGATTTGTCGTCATAAACGTGTGTGTTTGAAAATGGAACAATATGGCTTCATGTGTAAGGCTTGACCCTTGACCCAGACTAGCAGACAACTGTTATTACTGTTTATAAAATCTGCTTTGGTTCATAATGACAACAAAAGTATTTAATCAAAAGCATATCATTTATTCTTTTCAAGAGGAACCTCTGGCACGCCACGCAGGCTCATGTTTTACGCTACCAGTCCCTCTTTCTGCCTTTTGTCCTGCGCTGTACGTCTCCCCGTTATCTCTGTCAGCTCTGGCCAGGCCCGTGAGTAAGATGGATGTCTACGTTCATCTTCAGGATCTTCAGGGGTTCCTGGGCTTTAGTTCCTGCTTTACTTTTCACTCTGAGCCTGTTTTTGTTTAACAGCCAGATTTGGTATGCCAGTGGTCCCTCTGAGTCCAGACGCAGTCAGAGCTGAACGCAGAGCAAGTGAAAAAGAAAATAATATTTTTATGCGACAGACAGGAAATTTTAATTGGGATGATGTAATTTAGAAAAGATTGACGTATTAGCTATGTTGCTACATGATTGTATTTAAACGGTTTTTAAGACATGTGGCGCTGCAGTACTGAAACATACTTAAGTGGCAAAACCACCAATGATGTTCTCTTAACAGCATCATTTTAAACCCTAAATTCAGTTAAACTCATTGTTTAATTGTGTGTAAAAAGTTACAAGCTTAGTCAACTCACGTCTACGGCTCATTAAACATAAATGATGAATGAGCCACACTTGAATAGCACCTCTCAGAGTAAGGACTCCAAAGCGCTTTACACTATCATTCATCCATTCACACACACACATTCACACACTGACGGTGATGATGCCGTGGGGCGCACTGACAGAGGCGAGGCCGCCGAGCACAGGCGCCATCGGTCCCTCCGACCACCACCAGCAGGCAAGGCGGGTTGTCTTGCCCAAGGACACAACGACAGAATTCTCTGTCTGGAGCCGGGATCGAACCTGCAACCTTCCGATTACTGGACAACCCACTCCACCTGTTGAGCTGCTGCTGCCCCGAAGCTTTTATCGACCTGTGTGATTGTGACATTATTATGTCACATAAATGAACTACCTCTGCCATGAGACATCTCACACGTTGTGTAACGTTTTCTTATAAATAACTAAACCGTAAAAGTGAAGACACGCTGAACTTTATTACGCAACATCCCAGGATGACTGCTGCTATATCCAGACCTGCTTGCTGGTCACAAGACTCCACTCAGGGACAAAAAAAGAGTCATTAATATTTGACTCAAGATGAGAACTTTTACAATATGCTGCCCTCAGCTTCCTGGCCAGTGTTAAAAATAAATCCGCATGATTTATCATTCAGTGGAAACTGTGATTGAACAGAGAAATTACATAATAATGTCACAATCACACAGGTCGATACAAGCTGGCAGACTGTCGATTCCATTA
>NC_091748.1:40114206-40116706 GCF_043380555.1 Nothobranchius furzeri | reverse complement strand
TGTCCTGACACCAGTGGGTCAGGGCGCTGATCTCCTCCCTGTAGGCCGTCTCATCGTTGTTGGTGATGAGACCCACCACTGTGGTGTCGTCCGCATACTTCACAATGATGTTGGAGTTTCTCGTGGCCGTGCAGTCGTAGGTGTAGAGTGAGTACAGGAGAGGGCTCAGCACACACCCCTGCGGAGTACCAGTGTTCAGTGTGACGGGGGATGAGGTGGTGCCGCCCAGTCTGACCACCTGGCGTCTGTCAGACAGAAAGTTCAGGATCCAGCTGCAGAGGGAGCTGTTCAGTCCTAGATCCTGCAGTTTCCTGTCCAGCTTCGAGGGAACGATGGTGTTGAATGCTGAGCTGTAATCTACGAACAGCATTCTCACATACGTGTCTCTCTTCTCCAGGTGTGACAGGGCAACATGGAGTGTCAGGGCTATGGCATCATCAGTGGACCTGTTGTGGCGGTATGCAAACTGTAGAGGGTCCAGTGAATCGGGCAGTGCAGAGCAGATGAAGTCCCTGACCAACTTCTCGAAGCATTTGCTCACGATGGGGGTCAGGGCTACAGGTCGCCAGTCATTCAATGTGGAGATGGTGGGTGATTTGGGTACAGGGACAACGGTGGCCATTTTGAAGCAGGCTGGGACTACAGACAGAGAGAGGGAAAGGTTGAAGATGTGTGTAAACACTCCAGCCAGCTGACCCGCGCATGACCTGAGGACGCGGCCGGGAATCCCGTCCGGACCAGTAGCTTTGCGTGCGTTCACCCTCCTGAAGCACCTCCGCACATCCTCTTCAGACACAGTGTGCGCACTGACGACATCCGCGGTGCGCTCACTGTCCGGTCTCATGGTGTTCGCTGTGTCGAATCTGGCATAGAATGCATTTAGATCCTCACACAGAGAGGTCGTGGTCTGCGGTGTGCTGGTTCTCCCTCTAAAGTCTGTGATTGTGTTTAGTCCCTGCCACATACTCCGGGGGTTGTCAAACTGTTGCTCCACCCTGTCTCTGTACTCACGTTTGGCTGCTTTGATTGTCTTCCGGAGGTGGTAATGTGCGTGTTTGTAGTCTGATGTGTTCGCGGAGGCAAAGGCGGTGCTCCGCGCCGCCAGCGCCGTTCGCACACCTCCATTAATCCAGGGTTTTTGATTCGGGAAGGATTTAACTGTTCTGGATGGGACAACATCGTCCACGCATTTCCTGATAAATCCGCAGACTGAGTCTGTGTACTCATCAATGTCTCTAGCGGCCGCGTGAAACATTTCCCAGTCCGCCCGATCAAAACAATCCTGCAGCGCAGACTCCGATTGGTCCGACCAACGATGCACCGCCCTCAGGGTTGGAGCTTCCCGTTTTAGCTTCTGTCTGTAGGCAGGTATAAGCAGGATGGAGCGGTGATCTGACTGGCCGAATGGGGCGCGGGGGAGGGCTTTGTACGCATCTCGGAAAGAGGTGTAGCAGTGGTCGAGTAGCCGGTCTCCACGTGTATTGAAATGGATGTGTTGGTGTAGTTTTGGTGAGACTTTCTTCAGGTTACCCTTATTAAAGTCCCCGATCGTAATAAACCCCGCCTCTGGGTGTGCGGTTTCCTCATTGCTGATCGCGCTGTACAGTTCTCTGAGTGCTCGGTCAGTGTCGGCTTGTGGGGGAACGTAAACAGCCGTCATAACCACCGCTGTGAATTCTCTCGGTAGCCAAAATGGCCGGCACTTAATCGTCAGGTACTCCAGGTCCGGAGAGCAGAAGGATTTGACCGGGTGCACGTTCGCATAATCACACCAGCTGTTGTTGATCATGAAACACACACCACCACCTCTGCTTTTCCCAGTAAGCTCCTGTGACCTGTCCGCGCGGTGCACGGAAAACAGCTGTTGCTTATTGGAGCTCGCAACGAGGCAGCCATACTCGGCGCCATCTTTGTCTCCTTCTGTTATCCTTCTCAGCAGCAGCACTGCAGGTGCTCTCCATGTCCAGCATGTGTGTAAGCCAAGTCCTTAGTCAACTTAATGTTGCGCACATTTTTCCGCTAAGTTTTCTTTCATAAATCCCAAAGTTTGCGTGGAAAGTTGCTCATGCAGTTTTCTGACCCTGTTTTGTGAGTAAGCTAGCTTGATAAATGAGACCCCGGAACAGCACGCCATCTTCCAAATGCAGAGTGGCAAGTAGCTGAAGTCCAAAAGACTCACCTTCGTACCAGAAATCCTCTCAGGGGCACACACACTTAAATCCACACACACCCACACACACCTTGGTTGGAAAACTCCATTTAGTCTTCATCTCACCACTTCATCAAAAACAGTTCCCACTCAGATAATTGTTGACAATGGTTTATTGCACTCTTGTGAGTCATACAGTCATACAGTCACAAGCTGTCAACGCCCTCTGCACCACCAAATGGACATTTCTGTTTGTTGTGATTGTTTCTGTCTCTCAAGTCACGCAAGTTATTCCCTCTCAGACGCACGCAGCCAGAGCAGCTGCTCCTCCATCCTAACGCTTAGGTGGAT